>NW_003805521.1:50440-297361 GCF_000255335.2 Galendromus occidentalis | reverse complement strand
GGGGGAAACGGGAAAGTGGGGAAACGGGAAAGCGGGGAAACAGGAAAGTGGGGAAACGGGAAAGCGGGGAAACGGGAAAGCAGGGCAACGGGAAAGCAGGGAAACCCGAAGCCAGCGCACTTGGAGCCAGCGCATTCGGAGCCAGCGCACTCGGAGCCAGCGCACTCGGAGCTAGCGCATGTGTAGTGAGTCTAGCGATACCGAGTCGCCGCGAAGCGGCGACCGGGAGCGCTAGTAGTATACATACAGGTGTCCCACCTAAGATTGGACGTTTTAACCCTTCTCTGAGGAGGAACGCAAGCTATTGAGGTGAGCGTTGCGTCGCTCGTTCCAGGCGCCCGGGCGCCACGTTTTCCCGACTGGTTGAGCTCTCTAGCCTGATTGTAGCAGTTTCCGCGCCGGTCCAACGATTCCGGCCCCGATTCTAAGCCCTCCGTTGTCATTCAAAGCTAAATTCAGAGGCCGTGCTTGTAGAATCCCCAAATGGCCGGCAAGCGGTTCGTCATTCCACCGGTCTTAAACGCTACAAGTGTGTGGGATCTGAGGGGTCACCCCCTCTAACCCCCGAATCCTCAACCGAATTCAATGACCCTCGAAGCTTTTTTGACCCATGGATAGACGGATTGCAGGCCGGTCACTCAAACACGCTGACCATCACGGTCTCCGAATTGAGCCGCAGGAAAGATCGAGGCAGGCATTGGAGAATCGACGTGGAAATCGCTACAGTTCAGCTAGAGAGTTCAACCAGGCGGGAAAATGTAGCTCTTGGGACGAGCTTCCGAATGCGGCGGCAATCCATCTCCATTCTTTGGAGGAGCTGTTGTCATCGAGTGATCGAGTCTTTATTATCAGTGCGCTGATGGCAAATGCAGAAAAGTATCACCGATGGGCTCTGGCTGAGCAGTATTTTCTCCATGAGGGTATCGGGATCAATCTGGGAGACTCGGCAAGGAAGAGTTCGGTAGGATGCAGCCCGTCGATAAGCTCTCCAATGGACGACGATGAGGTGTACAGTGTTCATGTATCAATGTGTATACTACGGCGCTGGAAAAACCCAGAGCTGAATAATGCTCTATCGTTAAGTTCATCTGCACGCAGAGGCGTCATTTATCGCAGTCTTCCGATTTATCACCTGCAGACCTGTGAAAATTAGGGCTTTTCATGAATCTGACAGTCATGTTCGATTGCGGATTATAGGACGAATGGAACACAATGGCAATATAAAATTAATAAAGTCGAGCGAATTCCAAACTCGAAAGAGGGGAAAGATTGCAGAACATATAATTTTCGGAAGAGGAGTCGAATTGTGCTCGGTGGTTAGCTGCCTCCCATGCACTGTCTACACTCTCCCGTCAAAGGACTCCATATTTGTCGCACTTTACTCCGCGTTTATCTTGTAGGCGTCTCCCCACACTTACATACATCTGTACGCTATCTTAAGCATACGTACAGGCGTACAAAAAGACGCCGTACAATCGTACGAGCGTTCGCGCCGAATTTAATGCGCCCGCCTGTCAACGGGGGGGTCGACGTTGTCGACACTCGCCCTCGCCGATGAAGAAGACGAAACTTCTAAGAACAACACGCTCTTACTCCAGACGATAGCTCCGTCGGTCTACGATCGTCCTAGAGCTTACTTGGGGACAAAATGTCGACACTCATGGGGATCGTCGGTTGCGGTTTTCGCGCGCTCCATTCCAGTCCAGAACCGGGTGTTTTTCGGAGTGTCTTCAGCCTCTCGGCATCCTAGGTTTGTCGCTTCAATGCTCTCGATACGCGATAGATTATTCCTGATCAGTAAACATTCTGCTCTCGCGTTCCGTAAGGGACGACTGCCGGTTCTTACTCCTGTATCTGACACGAGCTTCCTCCCCGGCTACTGCTTACAAGGGAAGTTCCCGACATGATGAGCGAGTTCGGAGCTGAAACTTGGCTGAAATCTTAATCTATTCAAGACTAGAAGAAGCCTAGATTATTAAGTCCTTATGAGCATTTTTGAGCGGATACCGGAATTTCGGTAATTTTCCCACAGAGCCCATTTAACGTCCTGGGACACTTCATTGCGAATTCCCAATGATCCGAGATTGAGGAACTTTGAATTCACGAATGAATTGAAATATGCGTCGGCTATATTTCTCACGTATTCTCACGTAAACGCATAACTCATAACTCATGTACGTATGCACGTACACGACGCACTCATCGACGTGAATCTGATCGAGCGCTCCCTTAAGAACTTCTTGGACGCACTGAACAACCAGGTCATTGCTCAACTTTCCAGATTTTGAGCATGTGACGAAAAGGTTCCGATACTTCGAAACGATAGGCGCGACAAGAGGTCCGAATGTGCACCTCTTGTCGCACCTTGCACCTCCTGCAGGTTCACAAACAACCGTCCGATCAGAGAACCCGACATTTTCAGCAGCGGCTGGATGGTGTAACTATGCGTCAAGGGGTGCATCGCTTGGAAGGCAGCTCGGGTCGCGCGTTCTCCGGTGAATGACAAGGTTCGATTCGTGTGAACGAGATATTGGAATCCCGACTGATCCGTGTTGAGGATTTGCGGTGGATCGTATCGAGGCTGCACGTTATCTGTGAAATCCAGAATCAATTCTATCACTTTGTTCTCGATATCCTCCCGCTTTCGCTCGTTCTTGTAAGTGACGTTTTTTGTGATTCTCCTTGATGTTAGTCGGTATATGTGCTTGAAGCTCCTAATCCAATGGTGAGAAGCGCGGAAATTCTCTAGCTCCAACTCTCGGGCTCTCTGCAGGGCCCCTATTCGTATCGTTCGATCGTGAACAACCAAGAGGTTAGCCCTAAATTCATCGAACCTCTCCTTACAGTGTTGAGAAATTTTCTTCAGGCGATCGGCTCTAGTGCCTTGACGAGCCTTGTAGCTCCGAAATCGAGAAAAATAGTACATGTGTTTCACGCGAGGGGATCTCCTCCTGATTGTTTTGATCCCGTGCTCTGGATTTTCATCGACGTTTTGGAGAACCTTGCTGATGAATTCGTAATCGAAGAATTCCCGCTCACAATGAAAGTTCAAGAATCAGGCGACTTTGAGATCTTCCACGGCCGGAAACTTTATGATCGATGGAAATTTCCCTCAGCACACTGCGTAATGTTCCGGTGTCTCGGCGCAGAGCGTCTGGGAAATGCATCTGGAGGGAGTTTTGAATGTGCTCCTTCGATCCAAAATCTCGTCAATCCGTTCTCTGACTTCTTATATCGTACCTCCTACCTAAAGCAGAAATCATTCCGGCCCTAGTCGGGGACTACAAGTCGAGATTCAAGCGCATCTGATCGCCACGTCCCGCTGCCCCCATCTCGACAGGTAGCCTGGCGCCCGGTTCCTTATATGTTTCTGATACGATGGCTGATTCCCCGAAACCTGTTGCGGAACTCGTCCGGAAGGTCGCGATGACGATGACCTATGAGGCTACACACAATCAGTAATCCTGCATTCGACGAGAGCGCGAAACTCCGTTCGCACTCCCCTCCTTCTAGGAGTCTTCGATTGGAATCGATGGACGGAATTTTTTGAAAAAGTACGTCCGTCTGCGGAAATACTGAATGCTTGCCATAGAAGGACTCTGTTTCCCCCATGGTATCCTAATTCGTAGCACTGGACCCTTGCAAAGACCATAAAGGAAAGCAATAAGCGCAAGGGTGAAGCCAATCGAGAGGAACATAGTCGGAAATTCCGACACCAACTGGAATGGCTCCCGCGGCTTATGACCGAGACGAGCGAGAACTTTCGCCAGCTTTTCGCCAGCTTCCCCCCCGGATCTACAGCAACCAAATCGAGCTTGGATGCGTGACTGAGCAATGCGAACGATTGACCTCTGTGCGCTCAGGATCGGCGCTTTCAGGAGATCAAATCTCAAAATTTCCATCGCATACTCGTTCCACTCAGCATTGTCTGCGAACGAGCGAATGATGTCGCATCCTGCACCCAGAATAGATGGACAGACGACTTTCAGGCGCAGGTGTGGGTAAACGATCCATTGACGTCCATACTTACTCAAGGCGACCTGATATAAATTGTTGATATTGAAAAAGCGTTGCAATTCGGTAATCTCGGACTTCGAAGCACAGATCACTACTTGCTTCTGGAACGCAAATGACGAGAAGACACCTATCCAGATATTTTCCGCTGAGAAACCTTGATACAAAATTTCTGAATCCTTCATGTACGCTTTGACTGCGCACTCGCTCAATCGTGAAACCCTCGTTCCGCCCGGCTTGCTCATGGTCGACGTCATATCGTCGACGAGGATGAAGGAGAAGAAGAGATTCCCCAGGATCCAGAAAAAGGCGGCGGAAAAGACGCCATCTTTGAGGTCTCTCGAGTAACGAGCTGAGCTCGTGACTGTGCACATGATATCGAAGAATGTCTCGGTGAATGATGTACCACTCAAGAACCAGACCGAGGAGCCGAGAAGGACCATGATACTCATCACTTTCGCGTTGGCTACGTGTCCCGAAATGCCGATACTCGGCACGTGCTGATCAAAAGTATACCCCAGAACCGCATTGTCAACGAACATCGGTAGTTGTCCCGAGTCACGAACGCGGCTGTCATCGAAAAAGAAGCATAGTGATACGTTGAAGCAGGGCTCGTGATCGCTGACAAATAGAAGTTTGAAACTCTTCGCCGCCCCCTCATTGAAAGCTAAATTTTTTATGTATTGCTCCTTCGAGAGCTTGACAGGACATGGTTTCCGTTCTTGCCGCGATGTCCAATCCGAGAGGCATTCGTCGATTCCATGCGGTCTGCGATGACGGTCAGAGCTCAGCCGGAAGCCAAACGGCACCCTGATCAGAGACCTGTTAATACAGCTCTGCAATTTTCCGGTCATGACATTCGCATGAATTATCTCCTTGAAATCATTTGGATACATTCGGAGCGAATGGAAAACATTACGAGAGGCGAGCGGGTGCCGGGTCATGACGAAAAATAAATCTCGGGCTTCAGAACGTCGTGGCAAGATCGAAGATTGTAAGAGCCCGGGGCCGATTTCGCCAGTGTAGTTGTAGCACTAGAAAAGTACCCTATACCTATGCCGAGCTCTTGCGTCGGAGGCGAAATCATCATCGTCTCTCAAACTTGCCTGATTCCGGGTCAGGACTGCATAAGGCACTGATTTGAGCAAATTTTCCAAATTGCAATTGACAAGCTCAATGAGAATCTCTCCCTTGGGGACCGCAAGTTCGACTTTGTGTAAAGCGGATGAAACCAGTTTTTCTTCGATTTCTGACACTAAGTACCCAAAATTGCGAAGCCGCGGTTCTCTGACGGCTTGCAGCTGTATCTTAGGGTTTCCCGATATTCCGCGGCTCGCCATGATACCGTAAAGCGAAACAGCTGCAAGACTGCACACACAGCAAGCGATGTACTTCTTCCTGTTCAGTCGATATCCTCTGACTCCATCCATCGCGGTGTTCCGGTTCCCCCCGTAGAATCAGAGAAGAAAGTCTCTTTAACTATCTCGTCGGGAGCCTCAACCGAGCTCCCTGACAGCAGATCATCAGAGCTGGTCAGTCACCTGAAACGCAGAGCACGTCGCTCTTGGGAAGGAGGGTCACCGTCACAATGTATACACACTGTATACACAATGTATACATACATACATGCATACATACATACATACATACATACATACATACATACATACATACATACATACATACATACATACATACATACATACATACATACATACATACATACATACATGACATACATACATACATACATACATACATACATACATACATACATACATACATACATACATACATACATACATACATACATACATACATACATACACACATAGGCTGGAGATTCGATCCTCAGCACCGCACAATCGACCAGCATCGCGAGTCATTGATTGCCTCAAGCTTCGAGGGCTCTAAGTCGATCTTCTCCTGAATATCGGTCCTTGATGCGAGTAGTCGATGCTGGTCATCTCGGCCTACCCCAGCATGCCTGAGAAAATCCAACATGACTCTGTACGCGTCCGAAACTCGACGATCGCAGTCTAACAACCGGAGAAGAAGCTCATAGATGTTTTGCTCCGTCATCGTCTCGTAGCCACGACGACGCGGAGTCGCAAATTCTATGTTCCATCCCTCGGATCGAAATCGAGACGGTCGAAACATCGTGGGAATTACTAACCAGCATCAAGGCGTTGGTGGAATCCTCAGTCGCTCGGCTCCTGATATCATCGCTCTCTAGCGGCACTGCTCGAACTCGAGCCATGCGATGGGATGCTTACAAACAAGCGCGCTCCGTATTTTACTCACGATCCTGAATAGCTACTGGATCTTCCTTTCCGCCTCGCATGGTTCCGACCGATTCCGAGCTCGAGTCGTTTGATCGAGAAACACCGGATGCGAGTCTTCTCGCCCGTTTCCGCCGGGTCTCTCGCGTTGCCTCGATTCGAGTCATGCAATTTGAGTACATCGCGGTAGATTTCGCCTGACTCCAGCCATCAAACGAGAGTGTCGACAAGAGTGGCGTCTGATAAGAAATCTCATTCATACTAATCCGGCGTCGTTGGCCTGCGATAGGCGGGAGAAATGAGATTTCCGCTCTTACAACAAGTATTCGGCTTGGCCAATTTCAAATACCTGATCTTCTTCGGCTCGGAACAACAATCTTGTCATGTTCGAAAACGTAGTTTGAGTAATTGGTGGGCTATAGTTGATGGCACGTTGAGCGAAATCCCAGGAAAAGATGCGCCAGGATAGGTAAGCAATGCATCCAGCACCGAGAGAGCACGCAGAAAAGTTTTCTGCATGTTTATTTCTTTAGTGGAACCTCTTCATTGGCCTAGTCGGGGCCAATGGTGAAAGTTGATTCTCCCGATCCCCCCTCCTCTCCGATAACCACCCGGTCTTGGAAGCGGATAATCAGCGCCTCGAACGACAGATGGTGACTCTATGCGATAAGTCGCCTCAAAATGCAGGGTGAATCGGCGGTCCTGAGAATTTTCTGGAGGACCGAGACTATGAGAGATTATTTGCAGACATGCGAGAGTCTTCCCGAAGTCTCGAGTGAAATTTCGACTCGGATTGGACAAGAAAGTTTGTTGGAGGACTCTCGCTCTAGAGAGGGACTAGAATGATCTCCCAACTTCAGAATCTATGAAGTATATAAGTACTCGAGGAGAATGAGCTCCGCAGTTTTGAAGACCTGGATACCTGCACGACAATTACATCGCCCAGGGACCTGTGGAAATTGGAACATAGGGGCCGCTTGGACTCGTTTCTCACCGTGAACAACTTAATCACTTTTGTATGTCGCCCCGGTGGGTCTCGCCAATGTGTAGGTACTTGCCGATTCTCTTCAGACACACAGGAAAATCATCACCAGGAAAATCCTGAGGACCATCGGCCAGCCTGTAAACGAGAGCTCTATGGTGCTCGATAGGTACAAGGAGAGAAAGGCTCTTTTAGCGGTCAAAATGTGTACCTTATCGACCATTACGTGAGCTCCGGATGCGATCGTTCCCACCAGGAGGAAAGTTATCCACTACGTCTCAGTCTCAAGCGACATCGACTTTCAAAGGCCGCTCAGACGCAGAGACCAGGACAGCTACCCTGTGTTAGCTTTCCTCAAAGAACATGGGATTCAACATGAGACCACGGTAACATATTGTCCTGAACAGAATGGTCGCGCCGAACGAGCATCGAGGACCTTGGTTGAGAGGGCTACGTCAATGCTGATGGTCGCAAGCCTGGATCGAGAGTTCTGGGCTGGAGCGATACTCACAGCTTGTCAGCTGAAGAATTCTAGTCCGACAGGTGCATTGAAGGATATCTGTCCAGGGTGAGCTTGGTTCGGGAGAAAACCTGATTTGGGTCATTTACGGGTATTTGGTTGTCTGGCCTGTTCTCATAAACTCGAGGAGAAAGGGAAGAAGTGAAGAAGACAGGAAGGCGAGAAGACAAAGTATCTTCGCGGGCTATTGTCAAGGGTCGACGGCTATTGTTAAGTTCCCCTCGAGAACTCGTTCGTGATCGAGCGGGCGCGGAACGTGCATTTCGATGGAAGGATATGGGCATTATCTTTAATGCAGGAAACACCAGAAAATGTGGAACTTCAACTCGGGTCGCGGGTGTTCCGAAGCCGAAGTTGATCGAGCCGGAGTTGAACGGGTCGAGGCCGATGTTGAATGGATCAGGCTCAGAGCAAATCATCACGAATGTTGAAACTGATTCAGAAGGAACCGTGAAAGGGATAGAAGTCCCGAAGATCGGTATGAAACGAATTGCGATGAGGGAGGAAAATGACTGAGAAAGGAATGGAGGGAGGACAGAGGTCCCCCGATGACGTTGAGACCGAATAAACGCAGAAGCGTGAGACCGAGTCGGATGGATGACATTGTGTATGTCTGCGGACCAAGCTTCACAACAAATTATGATTTACCGTGCCCTTGAGGGCTACTGCGATGCTGATTGGCGAGTCTGTCGGGAAGCGCGCGAGTCTACAACGGGTTACAGTTTCATGCTGACCGGAGCTTGCGTGGTCAGCCGATGGACGAGTAAAAAGCAGCCGACCGTCGCCTTTTCCTCGGGTGAGGCTCAATATATAGGGTGGAGCGCAATGTACCAAAAAATTAAATGATCGCTAAATTGTTGGAAGTTGCCCGACGTTACCGTAGGACGGCTTATCAGATTATGTTGTGATAATATCTGATCGAATTTGTGGAAAGCAAGAAGGAACCCACGTTTGCCGTATTTGTCGACCATGAGGCAGCTTTCGATAGTAGAAGCAAACTCGTGGGTGTTATTCGCAAGAAGTTCAATCTGGGGGGAAAGATCCTGAAGGCTCTCACCTCGATATTGCGTCCGCAGGGAAGCGGACGCTTGTTCGGCGGACATCCTAGTGAAAAACGGGTTGAAAAACGGACACGGCCGAGATTGAGCTTTCCGCGTTACCGCAGGTGATTCGAACTCCCTATGATAGTCTCTGAACTGATTGGAACCAAGAGAAATCTCCTCGAGACGGATCGCGACAATCTATGTCACCGATCCCTAGCGATATTTTCGTACACCGAGAAGGAGCGTCCGCCATAGAAAGGGAGACGGCAAAACCTCGTCACAAGGAACACAGGTGGGCCCACGGAACGAGTTCGCAGTAGAGAGTTACCGCTGCTACGAATGTTTCTCAGCATCATTTCTATTGCGAGCCCACTACAGGAAGAGATACGTCTCGCTCGTTGTCCTGAAACCTATGGTAAAGGGTGTCAATGTAAGGAGCGTCTTCTGTACTCGGGACCCATAGATTCATATTACTCGATACCGTCTCACGCATCGAAAGTCGAGACCGCTCAATAAACCTTGAGAGCTGACCGTTCTCGATTGCGAGCGGAAAGCGGACAAAAGGACGGTAAAGGACACGTCTCCGTATGTGGGAGGTCCATTCATCGAGGATGGCGAATCGGGTGTTCGGAAGCCGGAGTCCTCGGTCGTCGAAGAGGATGCTAGAGACAGGAGTACTCGGACCTCGGACTGAGACTGCACAGTGCGCAGCGATTCCACGAATCCTGAGCCCCACGATTCCACAATTTCACGATTGCAGAGATCCAAGTTCTGGATTTACAATCATCCCGGATTCCGTAGTCAGTCAGACTCACTCAGAGATCAGAGAGCATGCCAGAAACCGCCCGATGCTCGATTCATTATTAAGAAACCGTCGGTACGGATCAATGTCATCATTGAAATCAGTACAGAAGAACAGATACAGACACAGAGTTGTCCTCAACATGGAACCGGCAACATGGGCCGCTGTAGCGGGCCAGTCTGCTTCGCGATGCGGTCGCTCGTCGCTCCGCTGTGTTAGCCGTCAGACTGGACATCCGCCATTTTGCTTCGCGATTAAATGACGTGAGCAAGCCGCGGCAAACGAGTAAGCGGGCGAGCGGAGCGTTAGCGGCGGCCGCTTCGGCGGCGGCACCAGCGACGGCGGCGGGCGAACACCACCACATTCCAAAACGGTCACGTGACCCCAGCCGAGGAATGTCAACAATTCAGGACTGGACGTCGACCGTCGATTGGAACTTCGGGCTGAAGGTTCCCATAGAGTCGAATTTTCGAATCTAACGCCAACTTTCTAATGAGCGCTGCTTGCTCGTGTTGTGGTGAATGACGACGCGGTCGTCGTCGTCGTCAACGCCGCCCGTGACATCGTGCAGTGCAGTGAGTGTTCGATGATAATCGATCGGTCTTCTACTATCGGAGTTTCTATGTAGTCTATTTACCTACTGTCGACGTCGTTGCCGTCGCCGTAGATCCCGACAACGTTAACTCGTCGATCGAACGGCAACAGGGAAGCAGTAAGCGCTGTGTTAACTAGTCAACTCCGAGGGAACCAGCGAGTGTCGAAGAACTCGGTGTTGTTGCTAGTTCAACTAGTTGTTGTTGTGCGCCTAGTGCGGCAGGGGAGGACATCGTCGCTGTTGTGGCTCCAGCGGGAACCGTCTTGAAGTGGTATTTTGTTGCTGCTGCCACTGCCATGCTGCGAGAGCAGCTGGTGCTGCCACAGGTGGCCGGAGGCAGCTGGTGAGCTTATCTTGAGTACGAATGGCTCGACGTGCCACTGGGTCTGGCATTCTAATTGGTTGTCGACGTCTCTCGTCGTCCAGAGCTTGGAGCTATCAACAGGTAGGAGCGTGATGGCATGAGGGAAGACTGACAATCAGAGATCTGTCCAGGAATCTTATCATGCCGAGGTCGACGGCGATGATGATGATTTGTTTGAAAAGATATGCTTCGGCTTTTTGCGGCTGCTGCCGCGACGGCTGGTGCTGCTGCTTGCGGCCAAGATGGCGACCTCCTCCTAGACCCCGAACACACGGTGGCTGGCACACGAATTCGTTCGTCGTTGAGAGTTTGTGATCAATTTCGCCTGTGCTTTCGCGCTTAAGACGAAACATGGGTTTACGCCGAGTCGACTCGAGCTTTCCCCGCTGGGCGGGTTGAGTTGATGGTGCTAGGGTCAACAATGGTATCATTCAGGTATTCAATATGGCGGCATACGAACGAATTATTCTGGAAGAATATATCCGCAAGAGGTCGACGTGCAAATTTTAGTCGAGAGGCTCCGTCGGAACCAGTCGGGCTTGGAGTTCCCTCTTCAGCAGAGTTTCTCGTGTCTGAGCTTTGCAAGGCGGTTCATCGTTGCACTGAGAGATGATTTCAGACTTCGGAGTTGTGACTCGATGTATGGTACAATGGTGGTCACGGAATTTATCGAGTGGTTTCTGCGGTATCGATGATCTGTCTCTTCAGATCACACTCAAGGAGCTAGAGCATTCGCATTGAATCTTATTAGTTGGTCAAAAAAATCGCGATCCGTCCATAATCTCCGATCGTTGTGTCAGAACTTTCCCGCGCCAAGCGGGAGACGGCGCTGAATGACAACCAATCCGAGACCCAGAGATGGGAACGGATCATGTCGGTTTGAAGGCATCGGAGCTCTCGGCTGTTTGATCATTCGATGCATCGATTCTCCTCGATGGTCCCGCGCTCTCACGTCAGAACAGAATTTCCTCCTTTATTGCGATGATGATGAATTCTACTATGATCACCCGACGCAATCCTCCCTCTGATCCCTCTGAATCGATCGAAGCTGTAGGATTTTGCCTGGAGCTGACCGCCTTGCTGATTATCTTTCTCGATTCTTACAGATGTTTCTGAAGATGTCTATGACGTGGTTATAGCGAAGCCGGCTGTGCAAAATGCCCCGGCCCCTCCCCGCTCTTCCTGGGGCAGAGCCCCCAGACAGGGAGAGGCCGTCGTCGGCTGCTTCGAATGCTTCACCGCACGCCAAGGAAAATACCGCCTACAGAATGATGGCCCTGCAGCAGATTCGGAACAGTCTGGAACCCTTTGCCAATCAACAAGAACTTCCGACACAATCTCACCATGTGATGAAACGGAGCGAGATGAGCTCAGCATCATCGACTACCTCGGAATCGAGCTACGGCTACTCAGCGTTCAGCGCTCTACCACCCAAAACTCCCGGACGGCCCCCTGTGAGTGATTAATGAGTTCCCAGCCTCTCGTGAGGATCGGGAAACTCGGGCGACGAGGGAAACTCAAGGCAGAGAATTTTATTTCTCGAAACCTTCGCCAAATCCTGTCTGACGAACGATGCAATGAACAGATTCTCCCTTTCCAGGAGTTGGTTCAACGCTCTCAGTCTTGTGGGCCTCGGAAACCTCCGGCGCGTTTACCCCCGGAACAACCTTCGTTGGCAGGCGATCATCTGACGAACGGGGCTGTCGCGCTCCAGCAGCAGCGAGTAGCAAATCAAAATGCTCTGATGGGATTGAAGGCTTTACGGATATCGTCGAAGACCCTCGACCCGACGGGGACGCCGCTATGGGAGAAAATGACGCCGTCTGGGAGCTTGAGCGATAGTGGAGTGGAGTCTAGTCCGACCGTGAGAAGCATTCTTCCAGATCCCCCGAGGTTCGTTCATACGTTTTCTTTATTGGTATGTGCTGTTCTCCATCGATAATTCCCGGGTTGGGCTGTCCCTTCTCGAGAACTCCCGAGATTTATTCATCTTCCGATTATTCCGGGAAAGGAATAGAGAAAGAATTGAGGATGAAACGAGGCGAACCGCCGGCGCCGTCTCGTGTTTCTCTCTGTAGCGTTGCTCGAAGACTCGCTTTCTGCGAAGAAAAAACCCGCGCAGGAAGCGCTGAACTTGACTCAAAACGCAAGAATGTAGCCGGTCGGATGGTCCTACGTTGAACCGCATCACTTTTCTTCCTGCAGACGGCACGTTTACCCTGCTTTCTAGAAAGTGTTGAAATACCTCTCGCGGCGAGCGAGCGATAGATGGTCGACGACGTCACCTGACAGACGGATGAGTCTCGAATCGAGATCGGGCTGAAGCCGAAAGATCAATTTCTCTCGTTGAAGAAATCGTGACATGGTCGGTATAACACCGCTGTGGAAGCTCTTTGAAATTTCCGGCACGGGCTCGCTTCGTTGCCGTCATCATCCACGCAACAATTGTTGACAGCGAGCTTCGCTCGAAAGTCTCGAGAGCTGAGCTAACGGACATGCAGACTGACTAGCGCAGCCATCGCTGCCGTTTTAGATGACAATGACCCACTTGCCAGGAATTTCACTAACGCCCGCCAGAGTTAGTCTTCATGCATTTCCTCTAGTCGTCAGAATTCAGTCCACTACCGGTACCGCCGTCTTTCGCCGTCATAATATCCTCATTGTTTCGTTCGCCGCGAGCGATTGCTTTCCCTTCGGGTGTGAAGGTCTCCCGTTGCGGAGGAAATTCCCCGATGACTCGCGAGGGACCTCCGCACGAGAATTCGTGAAAGGGCCTCGGATGAATTTCGATCCCGAACGTTGATCCTGGATTGACCCAGCGCGTTCGCAAGGATCTCTCTCAGGTCATTATCTCGGACAGTCTCAATCGTCTTTCGCCCCCGAAGCGATAATGGGGGAGCTATCCGGGGAATAAATGCTGGAAAGTCCCAGAAGTCGAACTCGGCGGCACGGGTACCCATGATAGCTTCAGCGATATCGACACGAATTCTCGCGATCGTGCAGGGCACGTTCAGAAAGGCTTCGGAACCGCTACTCGGCGTCTCGGGATTCCATACATTCTCTGAGGGACCCAGGCGCCCTCTGACAGAGCTCTAACTCGCGCAGCTCTGACTGTCTGAGGGCTCTCGCCACCTCGAGAGTGGAGACCCTGGCCCTGGCGCTTCGCGTCTTGCAGAGGAGTTTGGTTGCTCGGAGAGATAATACAGAATGAAAGTCATCTATTCATACACCGATTGCTATGGCGGTCCACCCGTTGTGGTCAAGTACGTTATCGTCGGAGCCGAAACTCGGAGTTTCGACCGCTCGTGTGTATGTTTCGTGTCATCCGAGTAATTGTGGTGATTCAACGTTTCCAGATTACTGCAAAGTCCGGATTATTACCAACCACCCGCGCCCCAACTATACCCCAAGAATCCGCCCGCAGAACCCCCTCCCCCGCCCCCGAGACCAGACCGGAATGTCTGCCCTTCGATCGCGCCTCCCCCGATTCATGGGCCCAAGCCGGCCGCGAAGAAATACCCTGCGCCTCAACGAGAGCCCCCTCCACCGTATTCAATATATTCACCGCCGAGTATATGCAGTAACTACTCGGGAGTCTCCTATGTCAGCTCATCGTGTTCTGGTGAGTTCTTACGTCGACGAAAACATCTCGCTGATGTCATTGAGCGACGACGAGCCTAGGTGTCTCGACCCCCAAGGAGACGCCTGAGATTCAGAGCGATCGCATCCACTACCGAAACCAGATATTGCCAACCGACCGACCAACCAAGCGAACAAACCCTTTCTTGGGCTTCTCTAATGCGGAGACCGTTTCCAGGAGTTTCAGGGGGTAGACTTTCTCCGACAAACACAATGAGCTCATCGGAGTGCTCGAACCCTAACCTTCCTCGGCGGACGCCTCCTCCGCATCCTCCGGTATCCCCACAGCCTTCAGTGTGTTCGTCGGTCAGTCTCGGTAGTTCTTCAATGTCAAGCTCCAAGAATCTGCCGCCCCAACAGGCGGCGTCTTGGGCCGTCAAGAAAGCGAAATCTCAGTCGCCTGTCATCATGCACAGTGTCAAAGCTACGCCAATTCAGGTACTTGATAACGTCTCGCCGATCCGCCTCCGATGCTCCTGAGTTCCGTGGCACTCGACAGCTGTGACTCACGTTTTTCGTTTGTTTCGCTTATTCACCAGAAACCAGTTCCGCAAACGGCAATCGCACCTCCCAGTCGACCAGTACCGCCGGTGCCGACACAGGGCTATTCTACTCCACCCCCATACCCTTGTCCTCCGCCTGTATATCATCGTAGGATTCAGCAACCGCATTCGGGTCCCACACCTCCTCCATTGCCTCCTCCGAGGAGCGGCTCACCGCCTTCGGGGAACAGCCAGCACAGCACAAACCATGCGCCTTCACCTTCACCATCGTCGGTCGCTTCGATGCCCACGAGTGAACCCCCGAGCTATGCGTCTTCTGTTGCTGCGATCGCAGCTCAGAAAGTGCCGCCAACTCGCGGACCCACCTCTGACCTAGTTACGACGGTAGCCAGCATTTGCCAGAGTCAGGTGTCTGCTCTTCAAGGTGAGAGAAAAAAAAAAAACGATTACACTCGACTCAAGTGTCCATTGCACGATGGCGGTGACCTTGCATTAGCAGACAGCTGGGCTATTTTGTCGCATTTCTTGAAGTCATTTTAATTTCCTTTATTTTATTATTATTTGTATGAATATCATTTAATGGGGGTTCCGCTAATCTACTGCCCCCCCTCGCAGGAACGAATCATAGCCAAGACAACACGAATGTGGACAGCTCCAGCTCTCGGTCAGAGAGTCCCGTGACAGAATCGTTCTCGGTCGGTGGCGGAGTCTGCGGTCAACTGGGCGAGAATAAAGAAGAATCCGACGAACCCATCCGACACCAGAGCCCGATACCCGAAGTCGAGTGGACGGCGGAGCGGGAAGAATCTAAGGTCCGTAATTATAGTCCGGACGCGTATAAGTTCTTCATGGAGCAACACGTGGAGAATGTGATGAAAAATCACCAGCAACGCCAACATCGAAGACAACAATTGGAAACCGAAATGGCCAAGGTCGGATTATCGCGAGACGCTCAACTGCAGATGCGGAAAATGCTCTATCAGAAAGAGTCGAACTACATACGCTTACGGCGAGCCAAAATGGAGCACAACATGTTCAAGAAAATCGCTATCATAGGCATGGGCGCCTTCGGCGAGGTCGCTCTCGTCAAGAAAATCGATAGCCAACAGCTGTACGCGATGAAGACGCTCCGGAAGGAAGATGTTCTGAAGCGGAATCAAGTGGCGCACGTGAAAGCAGAGCGAGACATATTGGCGGAAGCGGACAACGAGTGGGTGGTGAAGCTGTATTATAGTTTCCAGGACGACAAATGCTTGTATTTCGTCATGGACTACATAGCGGGAGGTGATATGATGACGCTTCTCATCAAGAAAGGTAAACTCCATGTTCCTGGATATTTGCCGAGCGTCCTATGCCGTCGTCACAGAATCCCAGTTGAGGTTTCCCTGTCCTCGGCTAGAGCAAATCTCTAAAGTCACGCATTTTTTCCGCAGAAATTTTCGAGGAATCATTAGCGCGCTTCTACATCGCTGAGCTGACTTGTGCCTTGGAAAGTGTCCACAAACTTGGCTTCATACATCGTGACATCAAGCCCGACAATATCCTCATCGATCGGGACGGCCATATAAAGCTCACCGATTTCGGCCTATGCACCGGATTCCGGTGGACACACAATTCGAAATACTATCAACGTAACGGGAGCCACGCTCGGCAGGATTCCATGGATTTCCATGTCTGCGATGACGAGAGCTGTGCGTGTCGCAAACCCCTGGCGCTGCGACGACGCAAAGACCAGCAGCGTTGCTTGGCTCAGAGTCTCGTGGGCACGCCGAACTACATCGCACCCGAGGTGTTGTTACGGGAGGGATACAATCAAGCTTGCGATTGGTGGAGTGTCGGTGTGATTCTGTACGAGATGCTCGTGGGTCAGCCGCCATTCCTGGCCAATGCGCCCCAGGAAACCCAGCTCAAAGTTATCAATTGGCAAAAGCACTTGAGCTTCCCGCCAGCGGCCAAGCTCAGCATGGACGCAACGAAGCTCATTCTGGCGTTGTTGACGAGCCAGGAAAAACGTCTCGGTGCCAAAGGAGCCGACGAGATAAAGAAGCATCCGTTCTTCAAGGGCATCGATTTCGACGGTGATCTTCGGAAAACGACGGCACCACACATACCCGATATTAGATACCCTGCTGACACGGCCAATTTTGATTATTTCGAAATGCCCAAGAGCAGTACGGACGATGGCGCGAGCAACGGTGTCAATGGGAAATGCAGACCGGGGGACCGGGACGGCGAGCACGCCTTCCTGGAGTTCACCTTCAGACGTTTCTTCGATGACGGTGGTCAGGCGTACCCATTGCGTTTCGGGCGCCAAAGTCAGGAAGAGCAAGAGACGCCTCAAGTCGACAGTCAGGGGAATCCCGTTTATGTATAGAATTACTCGACGGATCAGCAAGCGTGGGCTCGCTCAGTTAGGCACTCAATTCATTAAACTTAGATTTCGGACGAGAGGGAAAATGACGCGGATGCTTGAACAAGGGGTAGCATGTACAAACCTTTAATTTAATTTAACAATTCCGAGTGGAAGCCGTCGGGGCTTGTCTTCGCTGAGCAAGAGCCCGACTGATGGTCACCGCTCTCTGGACCTTATCGGTGACACGGTATCGACGTTCGGGGGGAAGGGTTGGTTATTTGTGAATAATTGAGCTCACCGTCATCATTTCGAGGACGCAGCGAACTTCTGAGCATTGAACGAGGCGAACGTGATCCCTTCCCAGCCATGTTTGGGCTTCACGGGAGGGGAACATCAGACTCGATGGTCTGGTATTGATGCAATGCGTGGAGGATGCGATTGTCAGGTCGAGGTTGTACTACTTCGATCGGAGCAGCATTCGGGGAGCTTAAACGGCGTGATGGTCGGCATTTTGGTTGCGTACCCGTACTCACTGTGATACGTCAAGTGACTTCGAGTCTTCGAGCGGTTCTCCGAAGGGAGTGATCCGAAATCACGATTCTGTAGTTGTAAAACATTCTTCGCTGTCGATAGGGACAAAAAATTCCCCCCGGAGCTTCCGAGGTGACCCCATCGAACTCGGAGCGAGCGGCCTGAGGGAGCCGGGTGGAAAATTTCCATGAGATTTCCGGCTTATACATAAACAACATGAGGGATATATAGTGGTATATGTATCTGTGAGAGCTCTCTGCGGGGAATTCCATCGGGAAAATGATATAGGATTATTTTGTCTGGAGAGAATGCCATGCTTGAGATTCCGAATGAACACTAAGTGGATGTACAGAGCGGCGTTGTGAGTTAGAAAGAGATGAGCAAGTATCGCCGTAGGAATTTCATTGCGGAAAAATTATCGCGAGCTCATTAGGAACTCTATAGACTTCACCTTTGTATATAGCGTACGACAATCGACCACAGAATGCTCAACAGGACGAAATCGAAGCCTCAATGTAAATACTCTAGACACACAATAAACGGCTTTCTTGACCAATTCAGCTGAAGCCTTCTTTATTTCGGGTACTATCGAGCCTGACGGAATGAGATCATTTTCTGCAGCGTTCGCGGATAATATGTCAGTGGTTTGTTTTGGCCCGATGGACGGGAGACTCGACGGTCAGAACAGGATCATGAACAGTTCCGGAGCAGATTTTCTGAGTCTTCGACGCTCCTCACGAGCAGGTCGACCTCTTCTGTTTGGCTGCGGAGTGCGGTCAGAATTCGGCCCTGGGGGAGTTCGTTCAGATCCCCCAACACCGAGCAGTTCCGAACGTTGAAGTCGATGTCGGAATCGGTAGCTACCGGCAGCGCGATACGTCTCTCCGCCCCACTGGCGAGGGTCCGGATCTGATCCATGTTGTCCATGATTCCCCGGATCAATTGCGCGTGTTCCGCCGGACACGAGTTGGCGGTCGAGCTCGATCCCGAGGCAGCTGAAGACGCTCGCTCGTTCGATGCAGATTGCGTTGATCGAAGAGCGGGAATGTATTGTTCTCGGAAAGTTCTTATCGCCTCTCCGTTCGCTTGAATGGCCTCTGCCAGTTTCTTCATTTCTGGACTGATCATTTCGGATGCTAAATTCTGGAAGAATAGGCTCGTACTAATTTGAGGAACACCACCGTCGTCGAGAGGCTGACAGCCGCGGTAGTGGGGGAGCGCAGAATCGAAGAACGAGGAATGAGATCATCTGACGACAGAATCAGACATCACGTTGCGGCGGTCCAAGACATGATCCGTCGTGGAAACAGCGAACTATAAGCCAGACACCTCAGGAAGATTTTCGCCCAGCAACCTCAGGAGATTCCGACGAATGGGAGACCGGAGCGTTCGATGAGTCCGAATCGAGAATAGAGCTTCGATAGAGCGCCGGAACTTTCGCGCGCGAAAAACTTTCGTAGGAGCAAGTAAATAGTTTCTAGAGAAGAGAGCGAAACTGGGACCGAGCTCTCGCCGGGTCAATACGCTCTTTGAATGAATGACAGCCCACCGCACTTGAAATACGGCCTCTCAAGGAAAAACGGGAAAGTGTCGGAGCAGAGACACTCGGGGATGTGTAGGACTCACGGAGCTCTGTGAGAGCAACAAGTGCTCCTCGATAACGAGTCGATTTCTCCGCACAGTTCGTCCATGGAAGCGTCCTAGCGAAGTCAGGGCACACAAGCCGCGAGTACTAACCATTGATTGCGTCACCAATATACGAATCGTGAGATCTGAGAACTTTTATTCATCGTTCCCCATTGTCGCTGGGTAAACGCCAACTCACCAGGGTAATTGAAGCGGTATTGTGGAACGTCGTCGTCTCGTAAAACGACGGTGCGATGTGGACGCGGATAGCACGGGGCGCCCATAGGCCCCTGTGTTTTGGTTTATCCGCGGAATAAGCTCGTGCGAAAAGGAACACCATCTGGTAGCAAAGTTGTCAGATCACAGTCGGTAGAAATGTCGACGAAAGTTACGTTCAAAATTACCCTGACATCGGATCCGAAGTTGCCGTTTAAAGTTCTCAGCGTTCCGGAGCAAACGCCCTTCACAGCGGTACTCAAATTCGCAGCAGAAGAATTCAAAGTAGGTGAACTTCTCGTCATACCCTGCCGTTCTGTCGACTCAGCCCTCAGCTGATATTGCTCGGGATGCCTACAAACTACCTCTCCTAAGAGCCCATGACAACAAGACTCTGTGGAAGAGAATCCCGCCTCGAATGAGCACGGAGAGTACATGCGAATGTGGGATGACTTATCGTTTATCTGATCTAGAAGCGTGGCCGAAATTCCCCGCATAGACCTCAGGGCGGATACTGTCGATCTGCCATTTGGGTACGGTCATCGAAGTACTCGTCCGAAGTTCTGATCGATTCCACAGACAACGCTGTGCGGGAGTTCATCGAATTCGCTTTTTCAGGTACCAGCGGCCACATCTGCGATAATCACCGATGACGGAATCGGCATAAACCCAGCCCAAACCGCAGGAGATGTCTTCTTGAAACATGGGTCGGAACTACGTTTGATTCCGCGGGACCGAGTCGGCTATTTTTCGCTTTGAGTTATATATGTATTAAGGAAGGCCTCCTTAACGTGATGTTTGTACATAACGAATGAAATAAATTCTCCATCCGTTGGACTGCTCGTCTCCACGTTTTCGGCTCCTTGCGGAGCCGCCCGATCCTGATGACATCGGAAATCAGAACAGAAGTTTTCCTCTGATGAGATCCGCCCCGATGGCATGACACTCACCCCCTGGTCTAGAGAAAAACTTCTGATTTTGGACGTCACCGTTAGGAATACACACGCGGCTAGCTACTCCAGTCTGGTGAGAACAGTGGGGGGTGTTGGAGCCAAGGGCGAACGGGAGAAATTCAAACACTACGCTGACCTTGCTGACGAATATGTCGTCAAACCTTCCGTGATAGAGACCTCCAGCGTGAGCGCTAAAGAGGCTGCCCTGTTTCCTAATGCATCAAATCTCTGACTGGGGAAAACCGGTCGGTAGGGTTCTTCCGACAACGGATCTCTCCGGAAGTCCAGAGTGGCAACGCACATATGATCCAGCAGGCCCTACGCGACGGCCCTCGCCTCGACGAACTCTTCCAAAAGTGACGATCACACCCATTCTGTTCTCCACCATGACATAATGATAATTAGAGCCTGGAACTTCAGGCAGAATGCCATAAGTGCCTCTTTTTGCCTTATACCGTTTTTTTGGCGACATCTTGCCTTTTCTACGTTTTCTCGAGGCATTTTGCCTTTTCCACCCTAAAGTCAAGTTCGAATGTTGCTTGGCAGTTTTTTTCGGGCAAGACTTCAACCTGGTAACCGGAGAAAAACCGGAGAACATTTGCACTTCTAGTCCGACTACGTGTCGGGCCAAAGCTTTTCTGAGTATCATGGTATCGATCCCCGAGACTCTGTCACGCGTGAATTGCCTCCGCCACGAATTCGGTCGTGCACTGAGCTCCACCATGTCGTCGCGATTCGAGTATGAGTCTCGGCCCACGGACTTTCGAGAGATCGCGGCAGAATCTTGATAGGTAACGGAAAAATAATTGAAAATCTCGAAAGCAACGATGCCACCGCAACTGGAAGGTCGGAAGACTTGCGTTAGCTCTCATGTTCCGAATACGCTTCATTGGTCAGCGTGAAGGAGGGGCGCTCTCTTTCTCGTCATGAAGCCCTCTGATCATCGGCATGGCCTCACCACCGGGAATGCGAGATACCATTCTATCGCTGGTTGTAATGCTCAAATCCTCATATGAGGGGTATATTCGATAAGAATTTCGACAAATATCCGAGCATCACTTATGTGTTCCGATGATTTTCAGTGCCTTTTCCCTCGTTTATAGTGCCTTTTCCGTCGATTTTCGGTGCCTTTTTGCCTGCCTTCTCTCGGGTTTTTCAGTGCCTGAAAGTCCAGGCCCTAATGATAATGAATAAAAAACCTCTCCAGAACAGAAGTTCTTTGAGTGGTTGTCATCGAACTTCGGCCATCCTTCTGCCGTATAGTGACGGGCTTCGGGAATACTCCGCGGTACGATGAGGACGGGGGAGAGGAGCAGCGAACGAATCTGTTGATCGAGACTGTGATTGACACTCAAATTTTCGGGAGTCCAAACCCAGCGATCCAGGAAGGAACAGACCGAAGCGATGAGCGGTGCATGGTGAAGTTTTTCGCTGAACGCATACCACGCTGTATCATACTGTATCCGCGAGAGTATTCTAAAGGTCGGCTCGAGACGGTCGATGAGATCCTCGAGCATGCAGTGAGGTCCATCTCTGTCAATAGTCCCTCCGTAAGTTCATGGTGGGAGAACGACCGTAACCCCCTTTCGCCCCCCTCCCTCAAAAATGAACGGAGAGTGTCACGGTTCTGTAGCGGAACATACATGACCACAGCCTGGCGGGGGCCTCGGCACCCGAGGATCAGTGAGACGAAAGGAGGGTGATCCCGGTACGAAGTACAAGGTGTGGACCGACCACCAACCACCGTAGCTCCTGGTCAAGTGGTAGAGTGGAATCACAACGTCTGTCTGTCACCGAAGATATTTTTGGCGTTCTCTTCTCTCCGAACAGATTTCGAACTCTTTTCGACCGATGCCCAATCACCTCAGTGATGTCGAGATATACTTTCCATGCTGCTTTTCCGCAACATTTACGTCTTTCTCCACTTCTCGTTACTTTTCAGCAAATGTAAAGGCTTCTCACTATGATGTCATCGGTCATCACAACTCCACTGGCGGGACATGAGTCGTCCGGGACATCCGAACCTAGAGTCGATGCTCAGAGACGAAGAATGGAAGAGACGACGCGGTCTCGAATCGCTTTTCTTTCAACGAAATACCTAGGGTAATTTACAGGTTCGGAAATACACAGATCAAGGCGCGAAGTCGCGGTCGCCTCAATTTCTCCGTCTTCTGGTGCGAGAAATTCTCCACGAATTCGGCTCCTCATATTTGTTGTATAGAGGCTCGAGTTTCAGATTCTTCTTGTGCTTCGAGAGCTTCGTGGGATCCGCAAATCGGAAAAACGAGCTCGCGAATTCCACGAGCCACTTGGGATCGATGGTCGTGACCTGGAAGGAAGGTTTCCGTCACTCCCCGAAGCCTCTCGGAAGGACCGCTCCCCCTCGTGTGAGAGTGATATAGGCGTTCACGCGTGCAGCGTATCGCCAGTGTCTTCCTACGAGTTTCCGACCTCCGTGATACTGACCTCTCTCATATACTCCTTGGCCGTGAGAACGACTTCGTGGTATACCACCCATTCGGGTTGTCGATTAAAGAGAGCGCTACTGGGGTGTATGTACACCACCTGAAAAACGTTACAGTCTGAGCCTTATTGTAGGCTAAGAAATCTCAGCCAAAAAAAAATTCTCCTCTCGTCTCGGATGATCAACGGGGCAATATCGATGTGACCTGAATGATTGCGGAGATCGTATATGTATGCTTGGAAAGGGAACGACCGTACCTGGCCATCGACAAGGGTTCTGTAACCCTCCTGTGGGTCTTTTTTCGCTGCGTTCCGGAAGAATCCGGAGCATATCGCTTTCTGCACCCTCGCGATACTTTTGCCACACGAAACTACGTCCAGCTTGTGACGATCCATTATGCTCAACAGCTGCTTGCGTACATCTTGAGCGCGTTTCAAAGTTCTGAGAAAAAAGTAGTGCAAGGTGTAAGTGGTTCATACGATAAGCTTTTGCCGCCTCCGGGACCTTGATTTCGAGGGAGTGGCCGCTCGGATAGGAGAGATGCTTTCTGACTCGAGCTCAAACTCACCTCATTTGGACGAAGTTCTCGTAACACCACGCCGGGCTGAACTTGCTGTTCTTCCACGAGTTATATACAGCTAGCAGAGTCAGATGATCTCCTTCGGCTTGATTGAATTTCGCTTTCTTCTGATCGGCAATATTCTGCTTGTCCTTCGGTCGGTAGAAAACATTCTGCACCGATAGCATGGACACGATCGTGAGAATCTCCTCCGAACAAGCCAGATGCACCGACATAATCAGAAGTTTCCCGAGCTGCGGACTCAATGGGAATTCGGCCATTCTGCGGAAGAATTGATCGACCCGGATTAATTTGATTTTCCATCAACAAAAAGCCTCCCATGGTTCAGTGGAAGATGATGATTGGACTTCCTTACCTCCTTCCGAGACGAGTCAGGAGACCTTCGTCATCGAGAGCTCCGAGGGAATGAAGTTGCTCCAGGGCCATGATGAGCGACTCAGGGGGCGGAGCGTCCATGAAGTCGAACGAAAGCAGGTCGTTGATGCCCATGGCCTTCAGCTGCAGCACCGTTATGGCCAAGTCCGTCCGTTGGATTTCGGGCACCGGTGTGGCCAACATTTCGTCTCGGTACGCCCTCTCCGTGTATAGTCTGTAACACTTGCCGGGTCCTGTCCTACCGGCTCGACCCGATCTCTGCTTCGCTTGGGCCTGGGAGATCGGGGTGACGACAAGGGCATCCATTCCCGTCTTGGGATTGTAAACATTCTGCTTCACGAAACCTGGATCCACAACGTAGTAAATTCCGTCGATCGTCAATGAGGTTTCGGCGATATTAGTGGCTATCACCACTTTCCGAGATCCAGCCGGGGCGGGATCGAAGATCCTGGTCTGCATCTCTGACGGAAGCGCCGAGTACACCGGGAGGATGATCAATTCTGGAACCTGCGAAGGGTCGAAGGCAGGAACTGTTAGAAACTGTTCACTCTGGCAATGTGGATTTTCGCCGCGTGCAGCTCAGCAAGTTTCAAAACAATCCGAACAGAAACTCACTTGGGCCCCCAGAGCTCTCATGCGCTCATAGAGCACCTCGCAAGAGGTATCGATCTCTTCTTGACCCGTGAGGAAGACGAGAATGTCCCCGGGTGGCTCCGTAAGATGAATTTGCATCACCGTTATCAGTGAGGCATCGAGGTAATCCGTTTCCGGTTCTTTAGTGTAGAGAATCTGGGGAGGGAGAGGGACGATAAATGAGAGAAACCGACAAAACTCAAGGAAATTACAGAATTGTGGGAGCTCATTTCGAAACCTCCTCATATATCCATCAAAACTCGCCTCTACCGGGAATGTCCTCCCAGGGATTGTGAAGATCGGGGCCTCGTAGAAATACGAGGAAAACTTCACCGAGTCCAGGGTGGCGGACGTGACAATCAGTTTCAATTCCGGACGCTTCTGGATGGTTGTTTTCAATAGACCTAGGAAATAAATAAGTCTCAGACTAACGCCCTTCCGAACAACATCATGCGGAGAATTCCACCGCACTATCTAGACTCCCCTATTATGGGTCGGATGATCACTCACCGAACAAAACATCGGTGTTGACCGTTCTCTCGTGAGCCTCGTCGAGCATGAGCAAGGAGTACTGTTTCAAATCGGGGTCAATCAGGCATTCTCTGAGCAACATTCCTTCCGTCATGTACTTGATTTGAGTTTCCGGTGAGGTACAATCTTCAAAACGGATCGTGTATCCAACTTCCTGACCTAGCCGACAACCGAATTCTTCAGACACTCGTTTAGCAACCGACATGGCCGCTACCTGAAGAGAAGAGCGCGTGTTAGAGAGTCGAACTCAGAAAACCGAGGGAGGTCGGTGGATGTCTCGCGGGGACTTACTCTTCTCGGTTGAGTGCACCCAATTTTTCCTCGGGTTGTGAACCCGGCTTCCGCGAGATACTGAGTCATCTGGGTGGTCTTTCCGGATCCTGTCTCACCTGCGGATTGTCGGAGCTCAGTGAGAATCCTGTCAAGATTCACTAGATACCGCGGAGGAGGCCACGCCAGCGCCGTGGTGATTAGCACCCAAGATGGAGGAGATGAAGAGGTTTCGCCGAGCGACCCTGAACGGACTGAACTCCGACACTATGAAATTCTTACCGATGACGATGAGAATTTGATTGTCCATGACGGCCTTCACAAGTTCATCTTTCAGTTTGTAAATTGGCAAAGATTGCCGTTGTTCCAGGATCGTCATGTTTGTGCGTTTGCCGAAAGTTGCCTTGCCGCCAGCGGTGACAGCTTTTTTCCACTCGGGAAGTTCGGTGGCTGTAGGCACTAAATATGATGGAGAAAGGGGAAATCAAATTCACGGACAGGTCTGTCTGGGAGTCTCGAGCGATTCCCGGCAAAATCAAGTCGAAAGAATCGATTCCCACTCACGGGCCCGCGCTGCACTCGGCAAGGTTCGCTGCCCGCCTTCGATTTCAGGCATCGGATCTATCCACTGTTTCTTCACGTTTTCCGGGGCCGCCTCGATCTCTGCCTCTCGGGCTTGTTGTTTCAACTGCGAGGAAGTTTTTGAGCTGATCGTGCAATTTTCCGGGATACTCTCATTCCGGCGAATCGAATCAATCCGAGGCAGGAACACTCACCTCTCGGCGTTCCTTGGCAAGGGCGCTCTGCATCATAGCGGCCTGAGCGAGAGACCCGTCTGGGTTTTTGACGATTCGAACCGGATCTAGATCATGGATAGATTGGCGACCGTGGCCTGAGAGGAAAGCTGGTTCTTCTTCCACCATCTCGATCTCGATATCCTCTCCGTCCGAGTCATCTTTAGGCAATAACCCCGTAGCTTCGTCGAAGTCTGGTAGCTGCGATTTGTCGATGCAGTTTGCAGCTAACATTTGCTGAAGTTCCCAGCGTTCGGGCGAGGAAATTCTGAGGGAGGGATGATGGGTCTCGAGATCGATCTATCGTAGGTACCACCGCAGTCGATTCTGCACGAGAGAATTCGTCTCGGAGGACTCACTTGTTGACTCTTCGTTTGTTGTCGACGTCTTGATCGACATCCTCGTACTGACCGAGGCCTTCCATGCCTCGTCGGCTCGGACCAGGTCTCGGTTCGTCGTCATCCTCTTGAACCCGAACCCGTCGCTCATCTGCCGGGTTCAAATCTTCGCCGGTGTTCTGATCAACCTGTTTCATCGACAGGGATACCCTGTTCCCGCTTGTGGAGAGGACCTGGAACATTTTACTTGAGAAATTTCCCCACAAATCCCGCATTCCGTCTTGGCGTATACCATCATGGAGCGCGGGAGAGTTGCTAACCTTGACTTTGACCGAATCTCCCCGGTTGACCACATCAGCGACGTCTTTGACGTGTCCGGTTTTGCTCAGCTCCGATATGTGAACTAAACCATCGACTTTGCCCTCGACGCCCTCAAGACGAACGAAAGCGCCAAACTTGAGTATCTGATTGACTTTCCCCTCATAGATCTTATTCTGGACAGGACGAGCATCTCTCGGGGGTCGACCGCCCCCACCGGTTCGGCCGCGACGGTCCCCACGCTCATCATTGCCGTCCCTTTTGCGGTCTCCCGATCGGTCCCGTCTGCGGTCTCGCGATCGATCCCTGCGGCGGTCATCGGATCGATCCCGGTGTCGATCTCTGGATCGATCTCGGTGGCGATCACGCGACCGACTACGTTGACTTCGTTTCCTATCGTGCGATCGCGATCTTCGCCCATCGCGCGAACGAGATCGCCGGCGGTCACGGGACCTGGATCTTCCTTTCTGACGAGCCGGGGATCGTTTGCGTTCTCGTGAACGCGATCTTTTCCGTTTCTGCGAGGATCTGCGAGAGTATCGAGTTTTAGTCGTCAGACACTGGATCTCCAGCGAAACCTTGGGTGCAAGGAGTGAAGCCTTTCTTATGGAAATCACACATTGAGGCTAGCTGGCATACTCCGTCACTGAGAATGATGTTTAGACATCGACATCATAGACTGCTATGGGAGAGTAAGTACCTCGTATCCTTGTCATCCCCCGGCGCGAGGGCTTCGAGCTCTGCCAGAGCATCTTCCGCAACTTTGAGATCGCTCTCGTCGGCTTCCTCTTTGAAGAGGGCTTCAGCTTTCGTGCGATCGTTGGGAATGGCCAGTCCAGGGAATTTTTTCCTCTTATCCTGGAAAACAAGCAAAGATTTAGTAACTCAACATCACACCGCAAGGAGCTTGACATCGCATAATTTACGCGCTGGAGAGCTGCTCTACCCACATCATCTTCGAACACCGCAGCAGCCGCGGCCTCGAAGCCGTCCTTTTTTGAAGCTTCTCGCATCCGAGTGATGATTCGGTGAAGGTTCTGCGTGAAGGATTCCGGAAAATCCGATCCTCCGCCTTCGCCGAGAGCCTTGTGAAAATCTTTGTAACTGAAACAAAGATATTTTCATGTCAGATCTGACCGGGCTGCCGCTTCTGAGTCGGTATCCTCAGAAATCAGAAAGCGGGCAGAGTGTAGGTGTTTCACCGAGCGAGCGCATCGAGCTCCGTTGCTTTGGTGGCAGTGATCAGTGGTTGAAGCACAGGCAGCTCTGACTCAGATACTCACCTCCCATGCTGTTCAGCCAAATGGATAATGAATTCCGCCAGAGTTTTGTCACCTAATCCAAAATGATTATCGAGCTCCGTGCAGATTTTTGAAACGAGCGAGAGGTGCTCGAGCTTCTTCAGTTCCTCCATGATCTCGAGCTCGAGTTCAAGCCCTCGGCTGATGGCACTGCATATTATAATAGGGATATCAAACGAAATGCCCGGTCTCCCAGCTGATGGGAGCGCAGATTCTACGTTCTGTGTACAAATAGACCGCTTTTCGAAATTCGACAGAAAACGAAACCGGCCGACCCTGTGTGCGCTTGCCGTGTTTCTCGTGTTCGATCCACTCAGCTGCAGAGCGCGGGAGTTTCAAATTTCAGGTCTCGTCGCCGCACAATCTGAATCCCGGGATTTATTTGTCGTGTCACGTTGCTGCAGAATATTAGAGAAGGGTAAAGTTAGATATCACTATTCCCGAGCCGCGATGAGAGGGTACCGACGGGCAATAAGTCGCACGCAGAGAGCTGTATCATCGAGGGCTGATACACAGTCTGGACGGTGACTCGGAGACCTCTCGAATCCTTTTTGTTTCACAAAGGTACAAGGTACATATATATTCATCAAGATACATTTCATGATTTCTCCCGATCGCACCGCTAACGAATTTGGGATTAAAAAGAGCGGCGGTCCGCTCCGTTTGAGAAAAGCGGACAGTGGACGCAAGAGCCTCTTCGAGATCCCGAGGGCGACTTGGTAGAGACAGAGACGAATGTAAGGGTGTCGTCGTAGAAAGAGTTGCTCTCTCCCACATTCAATTCGACGAAGAGTGTGCGAGCGATGGCCAGGGCGGACGTGACTTCGCTCGTGTCCCCTTGATCTGCCCGCCCATGTACTGTCCGATCCGAACAGGCCTGCGGGGCGAGGCTGCCGAACCTCATGTAATCTGGTGAATCATGTTTGATGCCTAGATCTCCTTGATTCCCTCGACGAAGGACTTAGCCGGAAGCTTGTAGGCTGGAGCCAATTGCTAATTCCTGATGACTGATGAGCCCAGTTGGCATCTTAATCTCGAGGATTCGCGCGGATCGAGAGCAGTTCTCGAATTCGTGTTTTTGCAGAACGTTATCTATGTTATCTATCCCGTTAGTTTCCGGAAGGGAAGCCTGAAATGAGAGTAGGGAAGAGAACTCATGGGACAGATACCTGCTGCGAGACATGGGATCCGACATCGTGTCTCATAAGCGACGCTTTAACCCAACAGGTAGTCCAACGGGATCATATCGGGATCTCTGTTCGAGATCCGACAGAACAGGCTGAAGGCAGAAGTCCGTACCCGAGCTTAGTGTCAGGGAGAGCTTATCGATATTTTTTTCACGGGACATCCCGAAACCTCCTTCTCCATACAGCTCCTTCTCCTCGTCCTAAATCTGGCATCGTGGGAGCGGATGGTATTTCCCGTTTCTCGGGATATCTTACTTCCTGTTGAAGCCCGTGGTGACCGTGGAGAAAAGAGACAGAATATACAGTATCATCATGATGACCACTCAAGAGATCGAATCGATTCCCTCGTCGATCAGGGCAATCCGTTTGTCTCTACTCTCCTATAGAGACTGGACAAATTTCTCCCATCCCTTACAATCCTAGATTATCTGATTCCTGGCAGCAACATCAGAGCGGGAGCGACTGAGCTTCCAATATGGCAGGGGAGACCGGAAACGGTTGGTGGAGCAACGCTGCTCGATGATTCGGATCAGTGCAATCCTTCATCACTGAGTTTGCGTCGAGTAATTACCCTGTTTCATACTTCCGATTGGAATCCCGGTGGAGCACATCGACATATATAGCGGGTTTCGGGACTCGTCACGATTTCTGACTCATTCTGCCCAAGGGCGTGTTATCGTCTGCCTAGATTCAGGCAGAAAAAATATTACCAGGGAAATAAATCGATGGCACGGAAAAATTCTAGGTGAAGACAGAGCCCCAAGGAAGCCAACAGATTCGAGTGGAGTCCGCGCCAGGGGAAAAATTCTTGCCCGAATGGGAGATGTGTCTCGTTCCCGCCACGCTCTAGGCGACAGGGGCGCCACAACACTCGAGCGGAACTTGAGCGAAGTACTCGTAACAGCCTATTCGACACAGAGTTCGCGGAGGAATTTCTCTTTGCTGCGGCCACGTTAAGGTGAATATTGACTCCAGACTCTCGTTAGATATGGGATTGCGATTCCGTCTTCCAGCCCGTGCGGGGTTCCTTCGCTAGGATGGACCGTCCTGCTCGCAGGGAGTGCCGTGAAATACACTGGGAGGTGGTCACGGCAGGGAGGAGAGAACTTCTGATAATATGACGCATTGGTCTTCGCTACGACTTTGTGGGATGCTACTGGAAGTTCCCCAGGAGTGTACGTAACATGCTCGGGTGCTCATGCAGCTCGCTTGGGCTTCCCGCTGTGGAAACGCTCATTGGAAACAGTGGAAACTTCAGCTCCGCAGCTTGGATTTTCTGTTGACGAAAAACAGCCAGCCTTGGATGGCTTCCAATCGTAGCTTGCTCTGAGCCACAGAAGGGGAAATCTCCAGCAACAGATGCCCACATGGATCACCATATTTCATGAGATGGATCGTGATACCAACTCAGATGGTGTGTTGCTGTACCATATTCGTCGTTGATCGGAAGACCCTCCGATCAGACTCGACTGTTTAGGTTTCCCATGCGATCGCTTCACTGCGGCCAACAGAGTGAGTTTCTGAGCGAGGAAGGTGTCGGGCTTCTTGCGTCTTATGAGGTCCATCCCTGGTAGACGCTAGAGGTTCATTAACATTGTGATCGACTGTCTTACGTGTCGTGTAGTAGTTACCAGGAATGAATTCCGAGGTACATCCGGCAAGACTATCGTCGCAGAGACTTCGGAACTGTTTCAGGAAAAGGCTCACGTTTGCGATGAGGCGTCTCAGTCTTTGTGAGTTACGAGGAATCTCGTGTTTATGTATTTCTCGAATCTCTGACATACCACCGCCTCCTGTAAAACATCGACTGCTTCGTGCTATGCGTGAAGCTCCCTTGGAGAGCTTCTTTGGAGAGATGAGACGCGCCTGTATGCAACCGCTTCGATCCGTACCGTTGTCGAGGGATTCCCCGTAAAGCTCGTCGAGAAGCTCTGCCGGAGCTCGCACAGGCTTCTTCGACCGAGCCATAGGAAGCGAGGCGAGCTTTCGATGATTGCGAGTCGGAGGATATCCTCGGAGAGGCTTTATCGTATCTGCCGACGAATGCCTTCCAGGCGGGGCTTTCCACCGAACGACTCCGATTCGGTCATCTTTCGGAGTTGCGTGAGTCTCCGATGCTTAGCATCGAAGCGGTCACGATCTTGGATTCTCACAATCTCTCCTGCCGGAAAATTTTGGGCTCTATGCACTAGACTAGATATATTGCGTTGATTCCGAGATCTATTACGGGAACCTTCGATCCTGGCTTGATTGTTGCGCCTCGGAATTGAAATCTTCGAGATTGCAGCGACCCTCGTGGTCCACGAAATGCCGCCCTCTCCTGGTAGCGATCAATGCGTCTCTCCACGGACTCAAGAATAGACATGTGATGCCCCGAAAATACTTCGGCGGTGTATTCTCGGTCTCGTTGAAGGCCCAGCGGTTATGCCGAGAAATACACTGTGAATGTTCCAATTGAATGGCAGTCTGTGAAACGAAGGCACGTTTGAGGGTTCAGAGAAAAACGGCTGAAAAATTCAGGTAATCTGGGTGACGAGGATTGCAGAAGTCCTCTCGCGGCTCGTTAGTGTGAGTATCTGGTATGCCCGCGGTGCTCGCTTGATCAGTCAAACATTCTGAACCAGAACGAGTGACTGAACTCAATTCTCTATTGGTGGACGGGGCGGACAGACGGGCATGCCCTCCTATCAGAGTATTCAAGTATCCGCGGGAATCCGGAGCTAATCGGAAAATTCCGTATCATTTTCGGTATCAAGATCGGCTCACCGCCGAATTCTGGCGTCCTCGGGCGAGTGGTCGCGCCTCGACAAGGCTATCCTCCAACATTCTGAGCTTCTCTCGATATCTCACTCGGAATCTCCTCTCCTCCCAGATGCTGCCATCACCAGATACCTGAACATCGAGCTCAACTAGTTGCTTCGACCTCCGAGGTCGTATTGTTTTTCTGTGTTGGGTGGACAAAGGATGGATCTTGATACAGCGTTAGCAGAGTTGAGAGTACTCGCGGCCGTCTCCGAAGCTCGCCGTGAATTACTCCTTGAAACACGCAGAAACATGAATAATGAAAACCGGACCCACAGGTAAGCGACATCGACACGGAAAAACGATTGAACTTTCTGAACAATCCATGGGGAACTTCCGATGGGTGGTTTCAATCTGATCTTCGTTTGAGAATAAGTACTGCCGGATCCTGATTTTTCTGAGACTTCGAGTGCGAACATAATTTCCTCATTCCAGGCTGAGCTTGCACGTGGGTGGAGCAAGACGCTACAAATGTTTTCAGGATAAAACTGTACCTTTGATTAGTATCCGGAAAGCTTTCCCGAACTTGTGTCAACCGAGCAGATCAGCCTCCTTCTCGAGGAATCGGCATTTATTCATGGTAGGTCTGAGCAGAGAAATTCAGGAGCGGACTGGGGGTGACAGATTCGATCGACTCCACTCCCGTACGCGCCTGGCGAGGCCGTTAGGGTTGACCTCTACACCATACGACATAAATGCTCAATTGCTCCTTCCTTTCGATTCCAGCCATACGAGCAGCCTCGACCGTCTATGGCTCATCCGCACAGAGTCACGGCACTTTGCGTGCAATCGCCCAACATAGGAACTCTGCAACTACCTCAGCTCCCACAAAACAAGTCTAATCCCCCATCTCCTGTGAAGAACAACCCTCATGCTTTCGGAGTCAACGGCGGTCCACTTGTCCGTTCGAAGAGTTTGGACAACATCGCTCTGTGCCCTCTGGATGAGATACGTACGGTCGACAAAATAGTTGATTCCGTTTCGAGTAAAATCAGTAATTTACAATTGACCGCCAACTAGTTGTTGGAGACTTTAGTTTGAAGGCGTCTGATCAACATCCGATCGTCGTTGTCGTAGATCGAAATGACCTGAATGTTTTTTTCCGGACGGAAAAAATTGGACCAACTCATCAGAGCTCGAAGCGAGCGTAGACATATTATCGGGAGCTGAACGCCTCGAAATCGTGTGGTTTTTCTCCCGATATCTCTCGAAGGGACGACCTCGAAGAGTGATTGTGTTGTTGACGGATAGGGGGAGGATTAGTTCTGGGGTCGACATCGTTCCGGACAAACTTTGCGATTATCTCTGAGCGACCGTCGAGTCCCTGTGGAGCATTCGGATCGTCACACCGGTGCCCATTTCTCTGGATTCGTTGACCAGACGTCAGCCTATATGAGCCTACATTTATTAAATTAATTCAAATATTTATTGTACTCCGATGGAGGCATCGAGATTGAATAGTCTCGATCCGAACAATTCCACCGGAGATGAATGGACCGCTCGGTTTTCTGCCGAGGATTCCGAGTCTTTCCGGAATCGTAGCAGAGGAGCAAGCTCAGTGTTCATGCGAATCCTGATCCCGTCGCGGAGCTTGAAGATCTCCGGAGGATTGAACTCCCAGGCATGAGGAAGACGTTGTTGTGATTCGTGAAAGTGTAGTGATGGGAATCAACCTCCGAAACCATGGGCAGCCGTTTCGCGTCTATAGGAGCTCGAATCTCTTGTAATCCACCCGAGACGACGTTGACTCTTGTTCGTAGACGGTTCACATATAAATATCTGCATAAGTAAATACGATACATAAACTCCAATATTTATACATGGAATCGGTACGGCTCTGAGGAAATGTGCGATATTATTCTGGTTGTTTACCGCTGCCTATGTCACCAATGACTGAGACTCGCGAGCCGTACTGGCTCATCGGCCCGTGCTCCACGACCGTCTGTTCGCGGAAATCCTGGGGATCTAATTCTACGGGAAATTGCCGACTACTCCCCTTTCGTACGAGTTTTTCCCGATTTTTCCCTTCGCTCAGACATTCCCTTCCGTCGTCTGAGGGCCGAGAATGCACCGTGGCGGAATGCGGGGAGGATCGTCCGGAGCCCGTTTTTCGACCCGTGGCTTGATATCCGATGGGGCGGATCTCAGGGGTCAGACGACGAGTTCTTTTCAGGGCCGGAGCGAGAGGCAGCAGCCCCCTTTGGTTCCTGACGGAGCGGGATGACGAGCCGCAAGTGAGAGCGGAAAAACGATCTTCACCGTTGATAAATCCGTAACTTATCCAATCCTCGAATCGCAGAGCTGTGCTTCTCGCATCGAGGGCAATTCATACGTGTTGACATGAAGTTAATGTACGACGTTCATACCGGGACAGAAGTATTCGACCGTGTAAATCAATGATCGTGGACACTATAAAAAAAACTCGTGTACCTTATTTCTGGAGTGTTGATTTTTTTCTAATCGAAAGCTGCCTGGGATTCGGTGATAATTTAGAGGAGCACCGGTGTTTACGATCGAGAGGCGAGGTGCACGCATAAGGGTGCACGAATCTTAGAGAGTCTCCAATTTAGATGTGTTGCCGTCGTTATTGTAGCGTCGTTCCCCCTCTCTTAGAGGCGCATTTGGTGCTGTCCGCGTGTGTCCTCTAAGGAAGGATCTTTGACGCTATCGGGAACTCCTCGCCTCCGTTCAGCAAATCGTATCTCACACTGTTAGCTCTGTAGTGGCACCACAAAGTGTCGACCGTCACGATGTCTCGTGTGGCACGCCGCCTTTACGCTGAAGATGGAGGTTTCTCCGGTCCGATATACGACGGGGGAGCCGCGGCCAAAGAACAAAACAGTTGGGTATTTGAAGTATGCTGGGAAGCGGCCAACAAAGTCGGAGGCATCTACACCGTGATAAAAACCAAGGCTGAGGCCTCAGTGATGGAGCTCGGTGACCAGTACTGTCTCATAGGACCCCTGAACCACAACGCAGTGAAAACGGAGGTGGAAATCCTAGAGCCCAAAGGTCCGTTCGCCAAAGCACTCGAATCATTCAAGGAAAACGATATCGGATACGTTTACGGCAGGTGGCTGATCGACGGCTATCCGCAACTGTTGCTGATCGACCTCGGTACGGTGGCTTCTCGTCTGAACGACTGGCGAGCGGATACTTTCAAAAAGTCCGGTATCGGTCTCCCCGAAGTCGACTCGGAGTCGAACGATGCCATTCTGTTCGGTTACGTTACCTCATGGTTCCTGGAGGAATTCGTGAAAGCGGCCAGAGACGCCGGGCCTCCCTACATTGTCGCGCATTTCCACGAGTGGATGACAGGCATCGGACTAGTGCAGTGCCGTCTCAAACAGTTGGACGTCGCCACCGTGTTCACCACTCATGCGACCCTGCTGGGTCGATACTTATGCGCTGGAAGCGTGGATTTTTACAATAATCTAGCCGATTTCGATCTCGATCGAGAAGCTGGAAACCGCGGCATCTACCACCGGTACTGTATCGAGCGCGCCGCCACGCATACAGCGCACATCTTCACAACAGTTTCCGACATCACGGCTCTCGAAGCTCAGTTCTTACTCAGAAGGAAGGCCGAAGTCATAACACCTAATGGACTTAACGTTAAGAGGTAATCTGTCATCTGGTCTGCGCCCCCCCCTTCATGCCTCGAGACAGCCCTACGATTCGCTGTGTCCTCTCAGCCTGGGGCGTGTGGCTCCATAGAATCAATCACTCAGCTGAGATCGCCCAATAATAAGGGAATAATATCTTGTAGATTCTAGATCAACATCTTGACGCTATCGAGTGATTCGATCTCCAGGTACGAAGCCCACCATGATTTCCAGAACAAGCATGCCATGGCAAAAGAGAAAATCCACAATTTCGTTCGAGGCCACTTCCATGGACACTATGACTTCGATTTAGACAAAACCCTGTATTTCTTCATCGCTGGGAGGTGAGAGAAATTCTTGGGTTCCCTGGCGCACATTCAGGTGTCAGTGGAGCGAGTCCAGCGAACAGCTGACCTTGGAGTCGATAAGTAGTTTATCAAACAAGAGTTCCCCTTGTGGCTCGAGGCCAATCAATCCCGTGAGCTCCGCCCCCGGCAAAGGGGATCGGGGGCATTCCGATTGCTCCGCGAACTTAGCGAGAGAATCACTCAAGATTGATCCTCACGTATCTTTGACATCTGAGCAATCAGGGGCTTGACCCTGATGATTATTGTCCCGACCATCGACGCTGTGAAATTAGCTGGACATCATAATGTCATTTCCATGAGTCGGACTCCGCTTATGGGATTCCATTCCTCCATCGAGACAGATACGAATTCGGGAATAAGGGCGCTGATCTTTTCATCGAATCGCTAGCGAGGCTCAATCATCGCATGAAAACCTCGGGATGCGCTAATACAGTGGTAGCATTCATCATATTCCCCGCAAAAACCAGCAACTTCAATGTAGAGTCTCTGAGGGGTCAAGCAATCTGCAAACAACTGAAGGCAAGTTCCAACCTCGAGAACACAGGCATTCTGCGGCTTTTTGCCTCCTCGTTCACGAAGCAGCGTAAGGTGTAATCGTCGGATAATCTAATGAGCTCCTGTATACTCAGGACACATGTGATGAAATCCAGAAGCGAATCGGGGAACGGCTCTTCGAGACCGCTCTCAGTGGTCAGTTGCCAGATGCGAGTAAGCTGCTTACTCCAGAAGATATTGTCATGCTCAAACGAGGTGAGCCAAGTCGACGGAAAACTATCGATTCTCCAACCCGGTATATAGGTTTCTCCATCCGAGGTTCCCTGTGCTAAGTGAGCATTTAGGAGCCGAGTATGCACGTGCGTCGCGCTCTCGAAATGAGTTTTCGGTTCCGTCATCTTCCTCGGCCAAACTTGCTGTCAACGCGCACTGGCCTCTGGGCTGTCATCGATATTGGATCTACCCCGCGGGAGGACAGCAAACAAGTCTCTCGAGGGCTGCTCTCTCGGGAACTGATTGAACGAATAACCTTTTTGAATCACCTCGTTTCCAGAGCCGGGATCAAATCACGCTCTCGACCTTGACCCCAGAATTGCTCACAATGCCACCAATATCTAGCAGATACGCTTGACAGGCGTTCACCGGAGAAGCCGAAATGAAAAGAAAAACAAAATGAGCCGACCTTTATCTCAGGCTCACCAAAACCGTCGCCTCCTCATAAAGATAGAATGATCTAATCGGGATACTCTTGTTTAATCTTGTTTAGATTATTCCGTGTGCCTAGACCGCATTCATGAGCTAACAATGCTCTGCCATTCGAACACGTGGTCACGAAGCGATCGGCTTCGCTTCCATCGATGCGGCGAATCTGGATGAAAAACGATATTCTATAAGATTTGAGGTATTGCGGAGCGCCGACGAGCTAGCGAATCGCATTAAACCCTATCGCTTTTCGATTCTAGGAATTTATTCGACTCAGAAGTCCTCTCTACCCCCGATTTGCACTCACAACATGACCGAAGATTCAACCGATCCCGTCCTGTCCGCCTTCAGGAGGTGTCAGCTCTTCAACAACAGACACGATAAGGTTCCGAACTATTTGAGTCCTCTGACCGAATCTGCCCCGGCGAAGGAAAATAGGGACTGCTACGCTCTCATGGAACTCTTCGCATGAGTGATACGTATCGACCGTCAAGCATCTGACCACGGCCGAATTCCAGGTGAAGGTTGTGTTCCACCCCGAGTTCCTTTCGTCGACGTCGCCGCTCCTCCCCATGGACTATGAAGAATTCGTGCGAGGCTGTCACTTGGGCGTCTTCCCGTCGTACTATGAGCCCTGGGGCTACACGCCGGCAGAGTGCACGCTCATGGGCATCCCGAGCGTCACCACCAACCTGTCCGGTTTCGGCTGTTTCATCCAAGAGTACGTGGTGGACCCGATGTCGTACGGAATCTACATTGTAGAGAGAAAATTCAAAGGCGTCGAAGATAGCGTCGAGCAGCTGGCCCAGTTCATGTTCGAATTCTGCAATCTGAGCCGGCGACAGCGGATTATACAGAGAAACCGAACGGAACGTCTCAGTGATCTGCTTGACTGGAAGAACCTCGCACAGTACTATACGCAAGCTCGACGAGAAGCTCTACGCAAACTTCATCCCGAGCTCGATGCCCAGCTCGAGATGCACAAGATGCAAATCAAATATCCGAGACCTTATTCGGAACCTCCGTCTCCGTCAACGTCGCGTAGAGGTAGCGTGTACGATAGTGACGAAGACGAACCCGGCAGCAACAGGGAGGAAGGAGCTTGAAGCATTCCGTCATCTGGAGTCCCACTCGTCTACTCGAAGTTCGACGCTCTGCCCCGTGTCGAGAGTCCGTGGAGAATGACAGGGAGGTAATCAGGATCGACGTCGTGAATTGGAGAACTTTTATGGTTTTAGGATACACGTCGAACTCATAATATACAGGCATATGCCAAGAGCCCGTGGACGACATTGATTCATTTGAACGAGAAGAATGTTCCGAATTCTCATCCTTGCTCGATGAGATCAGGAACGAGCAGTTCTCTGAAGAATGCAAGAGAAGCGCTGTTATCTTGACTAAAAGTTTTTCAATTTCGCTCACTCAGATCTCTTTTTTTCCCTATCGAAGCAGAGTTCGAGGGATCGCCCACTCAAGAATATCACGAACTAGAGAAACGATAGGGTAGATCGTGAACTATAGCTCATATCTTCACATGATATCAGGGATAGCGCTTCCGTCACCTTCGCGAGTTGGCTCGTTTATTAAATAATTAAATAGGCTTCACCATGAGAATATGAATGACCTCAGTAGAGATGAATACGCTATCCGACAGAAACGAAAGAAGCTCTGCGTAGATCCCCTCCCTCCGTGAATATCGGTGAAGAGACGAAGAATAAGAGTTTGCAGATTCGAGGTAGATCATTATGATATAGACTTTTCTGAACAAACTATTTACAGCCTGAGATTCGATTCTCCGCGGCTCGTTAGGGGCCAGCGGACGACACCTGTACCTGGGAGTCGATGGACTCTCCGAGTTCACTACTCCTAGCCCTCTCGTTCCGCCGAGTGTCGCGGCCGAGAGAAGTATCTAGAATACATAGATCTGTCTCCGACCGGCACATGGAGTTCCTTTCAGTCTCCACAGAATTTTTGCTACAATACTATCAGCCTTTTGGGACTCGAGACGAGATCGAAGAGCCGCTCATCTCTTGCCACCGAATAAGTGTTTCGCTTGAGTTTTTCCTGAGGGTTTCCAGCACTTGCACGAACCATTCACCAGGAACCAATCATAGTACATACGGACGACGAAACATCCCACGCGATCATATCCGTCGCACTTCTGTTTCTTCTTCTGTGCTGGTTTCTCCTGAAACGGATTGTTGCGACCGTTATGGAGGAAGCCGAATCGAAACTCTTCGGAGTGACATCACATCGAGATTTCACACAATTTCTCTAGACTCTGCCATCCGAGGGACAACCCAAGACCTACCTCGTCATCCTCGGAGGCTGCCCGTTTACTTCTGCGGAAGTGGAAACCATTACTGTCTGCTACTCGCCGTTGAAGATACTGTTGGAAATTATGGAAATCCTCCACAGGTGGGGGTGGAGCTTGCGGCCTCTCGATGGGTCTCTGGTAGACCGGATAGTGCTTGCTCGGTGACGGCTGGGGCCCTGAGAGAGCTGTCAAGGGATTTATTATTAAACACATATCAACCGATTCGATGAAGAATGTTGAAGCTCGGATCTTTCGAGCCGGGGCTACAAGCGAAGTAGATTATCTGCATTCCCGTACATTTCTCATAGACAGAGTTCGGTCTTTTGGATGGAACGAATGACGGATGGTGCGGAGGGAGATGCGGCGGAGGTCTGGGCACACTCTTCGAGTGGGGGACGACAGCGTCGGGGTAGAAGATTTCGGCCACAAGGAGAGAAACCCATCGCGGACTCTCATGGCACAAGCCGTTGTCCACGAAGTCGCACGTTTGAGACCTGAATAGTATCAGCGTGAGAGCGGCAGAGTATCGGTGCTCGCTCGCCAGATTTTGCTTCGAGCGCCAAGTCGGATCGTGGATTTCGGAATCGGTCGCCAACTCACATGCAAGTCGTCTGCTGGATTGTCTGTGTCAAATAGCCCTCTTGAGGTATTTGCACAACGTATTTCCATACGCCTTGATAGTTCCTAGCGTAAACTGGGGTGACATATTCTTCCATTGAAGGACAGGGCGTTGGTGGGAGGTTCGAACCGCTCCTCGAAGATTGTTCATATTTGTCGCCCTTGTAAACCTTCTCCACCGATTCTTCGGATTGTTTTTTGAAGCGGTTGCTGTGGAAGACGCGATGGAATCATTATACGAGTCCTCCAAGGTCCCCAACCTGAGTATTCCCAATCGATGGAAACCGTGTCGTGACGCTGCTCATGGCTATGCGGGGCCACGACTGGGAAATGAGCACTCACCTGTTCGAATACATGTTGGCCAGTAACTTGACCGGGGATGACTCCGACGTCATAAGATCCAAAACTTGAACGATCGGTGACGGATTCGTGACGCTATTCCCGTTCGCTCCTGTTAACGCCGATAGGACTTGACTCAGAGGTGACCTGGGGATGGATTCTCAGTGAAAGAGGACACCGTAGGTGTGTGAAGCTCATTTCTCCTGTGAATGAGTATGGTCTATAGCCACGATTGGCAAGAGGAGAATAAACAGTTTTCCGCTCGAAGCTCTGCTGGCTTTTCAGAAAAATCGAGCAAGGGATATGGGTTTCGGGAGGAAACCACAGTGAAAATCTGCCGACGGATTCATTCCCGGTCGACGTCACCGATAATAGGCTTCAAGCTCGGGCTTGAAAACCAGGAACGGCTTCAGCTGAACGGAAGATGCCCCCGGGAAAGCGACGTAAGACGGTGTCGGCTGGCGGTTATCTGTGCGCTTGACGGTGCCTGCAGTTTTCTCACCTGGTTACGACCGGCGCCGGTGTGGTCGTGTCCTGGTTCACAGCGTTAAGCAATTCCCCTGCGTAGCTCAAAACATTCAAAAGATTCGTCGTCGTTGATGGACTTCCTCCAGATTCGGTTTGTACCTTCGCGGGCGGAGAGTAACAAAAGTTCCTTCTTTCAGATTACGGTGACAAGTAGTGTTGCTTCCGCTTCGTCTACACGTAATGCATCCCGATGCAATGTGCGCCAGGGCGGAACAAGAGCAAAAGCGAGTCAGTAACGGAATACCCCGAGCATAAGCATCTGCATACCTTGTTTGCAATTTGAGGTCCCTTGGCGAGATTCAGTAGGCCAGAAAGCGCATTCAACATCATGGCTGAAGATCCTGTCCGTTGTCGCTGGAGTTGATTCATGACGGTGCACAACCTGCTCGCGAAGAAGGAAAAATCCTGTAGGCCGATGCATTGTGTGTATGGGATCGATTTTGTTCCGATTTCGCCATCCCTTCGATTCTCAAGATTACGTATCCTGTTCTTTCTGATCCGTCATGGAGTTCAGGGGGTACGAGCCCAACTTCCCGTATTACGGAGTCCTATGATGCTGATTGCACGACGCCCCGGAAAGATTATCGACTGCAGGTACATATCGCTCCCATCATGGAACTCGTTGATTCTTACGGATGCGAAGGGAGAGAAAATGCGGATGTCGCCGAATACAGCGCTTAGGGCAGCATCGATTAAACAAGGGAGCGGATCGGGAGAGAGAGAGAAAGAAAGGAAGACATATTTAACTATTGAACGCGCGAATCTGTGTGCTAGGCGGTGGCTACGATGGCCTCGTTGGACGCCCCCTGTAAGAAGCAGTGACACGCTTCTAGCACGACCATTGTCATCTTCTGACTGAGACGGAAGTTGTAAGCCTGTGGGTGCGAGCGAGCAGGCGGGCGGGCGAGCTGGCCAGACAGACAGTCAGTCAGTCTGGCCAGCCTGGCTTTCTCAAAGCATTCAAATTGCGGACGCCTGGGCTAAGACATCAAACGGACCACTCGGCTAGCTGAGCGGACGGGCCACTGAGAAAATGGGAGACGCATCTGTATGGAAAATTTGCTCTCTTTCGGACTCCCTCACAGCTTTCGGGAAACAGCTGTTTTCTCCCACTCTCCTTGCCAGACCCAATTTTCTTGGGAGCTTTTTATCAAAGTGTGACTTCATCTCTTTGTGCCGAATCCTCATTCCATGCGTCCATGAGGCTCGCTCCTATCGCATTCAGAACGTGCGGTCCTGCACAATGATCGCGGCATGAGACGTCGGTCTAAGTCGTCTATTTGCTCGGCTCTGACCGTCTCTGTCAGTCAGGGGTGATGCAGTCCTGAGAGATATGGTATCGCTATCCTGGGTGGGAGGGAATAGTCCTTATTTATGGTTTTCCGGCACGAGATCTTACGTTCCATGAGCGCTTTGGCAGAGGCCGTTCAGGGTGGCGTTTACGACCCGATGAATCGCTTCTCTCGAAAGTTGCTGTCGGGCGTCGTTCTTCGAGTCATGAGTCTGATCGCAAGAAAAAAAATTTGGTGAGAACCATTGCTCCAAATGAATTATTGTTCTAATTATCTCATCGGACTCGTATGCAGCTTTGATCGAGCGCTCATTCGACTGATATCTCGAGAGTCCGCGTGATGGCTCGCCGTGCCTTCGGAGGGCGCCGCGACCGAATCCCTCCAAATTTACTTACCCCGTGGTTATTCACTCGAATGGTAGAAGTGTTCAGAACCTCATCTGAGATGGACCGACGGAAACGATAGACTGGACCCATCGGCGAACTGGCTTGAACCTGGACCGGGCCGCTGAATCTGGCGACTTTGGGGAGGTTCTGCTGCTCTTTCAGGAACGGTAGCGACCGGGATAGATACTCCAAGGTTTTGTTCTTGATTAAATCACTGAAATTATTATCACAAGGTCTCTTATCTAATCATCTTTTGATGGAAGTCTCAGATCACACCTCGGAAAAAGAAAAAGCTCATAGATGATACCGTTCGCACAGAGATCCTCTAACGGAAAAAATCGCTCCTGTTCGAGGACTGAATCATGAGACTCTGAGATGGTGGGAATCTTCGAGTCGCTGAAATCCGAATTTCTAGCGACGAACGACTTCGCTCCTTCCCGTTACAATCAGAGCTCGCTCCGAGAGTTCCCAACGTCTCTGAGCTGTCTATTCGACAATATGGGCCGCGTTGAAGGTTTTGAGGATCACGAGAGGGAATCTTCTCAGGCAAAGATGTTCAAAGGTTTGTTTCAGGTCAAGCCTGGAATCGACCACGGCGAGCGTGAGCTCTCGCTGATCGATAATCATCATCGCGTGGGAGATTCCACGTGAGGCCTCGACATTTCGACATCCACACCGAGGCTCGAGAGGTATCCTCCCACAACGTTGCCTCAGGTACGTTCCACCTTACGAGCATCTTGAAAGGGGGCAGAGTGATTACTCACCTTCCCTTGAACGAATATATCTCCCTCAAGCCAACCAAAACCCTCTACTCTGACGGCCGCTGCGCCGAGCACGAATAGAATCCGTTGTCGGTGAGGGATAAGTGGAAGCGCTCAAAAGCGCGAATCAAATAGGTCCGGCACGCTTTCAACTTACATCCGGCAGAGGGGCGGATTGTGCGATTGCCAGCGATGCGTTGGAAGTTTGGGCGGCTAGACATCTGAGAGACTTCTCTGCATTCAGCGCGGAGAAGACCCGCGGAAAATTTCAGGCCAATTCGTTCGGAAACGAGGAGTATCGGAGACGGCAGTCGAAGCGCGGACACAGCGGTCTCGTCGCGGGTCAACGAACCCGAAAATCCAACGGAGACGTGTCGCGAAATGGACGTCGGGATAAAACCGTCGTGCGGATTCGAAGCTGCGTGGTGCCCCAGCTCGGGGTGACTTCTCGGACTTCACAGCATTGCTGCGAATACGTGAGGTCTGCTTAAGCAGTACTCCGTAACTCATGCAATAGAGAAGAGGCCGACAGTATTCGAAGCGGTTGTTGCTCGCTACGTTTCCCAGTTCCCAACGCTGCAACGGAGTCGTAGGAGTATAGATAGCAGGACATGGGGAGCACAAGCGGACTGCGCTCGACGAAGAGCGCAGCCTGGATAATGAGTTATATGAGAGGGACTGGGTTCTCCTAGGGGCGGGGTTTCCCTGAATTCCGGAACATAGCTTTGGATTCGTTTACTTCACAGCATCTTTTCACTTAGCGCATCTGCGCGTGCTCCAAGTCTTCTCCTCCCCATCTTGATCCGTGGTCCTTTCGTGGATATCAGGAAATGTATCAAGAAAAGCGCCTATCTTTGCCCCAACGCTCACCACACGCGAAGCGTCTTCCCCAGTCCCGTTTCCGGGAGGCAAGCTTTCGTTTATTAGAAAAGGAATCCCATCCATCCGTCCTTGCTAATGCGAGCTGCCCAATGCGTAGCCCAATCGATAATCACTATGAGAGTTCCGCAGCGGATTTTCAATTTCCAGGATCCAGGGCGATGTTTTGGGAAAAACTCACCGAGGAGACCGCGGGGCGGAGGGTGGGGGGCTCCATCAGCTCTGCGAGAGGAATCTCCGTCATCAAACTCTAGCCATCCGATTCGAGGGGCGATTCGGCGCGCCGACACCCCGGACGTACCCGAGGGATTCAACGTGGAATCGCGTACAAGCTAGATACCTCCCGACAGACAGTTTTGAAGCCCCCAAACCCCGAATTCTCTCCGAGAGCGGGCTTCCTCCCAAAATGTTCCAACGCAACGGCATTGTCCGGCGGACTTCGCAGCTCAGGCTGTTTTCACCGGTGGTTTCGCAATGAAATGGCGGAGACATCGATTTGAGTGGATCGGGGAACGCTAATTATAATTAGCGTTCCCCGATCCACTTTGATAATTATCGAAGTATGGGCAGCGGAAAAAAGCGGCATCCTCTGACGCTACACGTACAATCAGTTGACCTCACGCAGCACGTAACGCATTCATGCATTATGAGAATGAGAGATCTGAGAACCCTCTCTCTGAAGGAAACTACGGCGTGAAATGGGGAAAATCTTGAGGCCGGATTAGGACAAAGTTTCTCCCTCGAGTTTCCCGTAATTGCATCGGACAGCCTCACGAGCGGGTTCATCCGATCGGCATCCGACCCCGGCGTGGAGCCAGGTCGCCACGGGTCCACGATTAGATTTTTTCGTGGGAGAATCGCGAGTGTAGGTTATCCGTTCGTGACCCGTTTGTGGAGCTATGGAATCCAGGAGCACAGAGGGAGGAAACTCCGCGCAAACAATAGATAAGACATTGCGATATCTGTGTTCAATGCTTCGCGGATTGCATGTGGGTCGCGTTTACAGGGCAAGCGGTATTTCAATGAGGGGTATAGTGAATGCTGTTTCCTCAGGGATCGCCCAGGCGAGAACTGGTGTCATTTTCTTCACAGATGATTCTCTGCATGGCTGAGCTTCTTCAAAGATCCTATAGAATGCGGTCATGTTCCTCGCGGCGAAAATCGGAATGAGCTTCTCTGGAGTTGGCCAAGATTGGTCTGACGATCAAACGATCAATTTCAAGCGGGAGAAAGGACTCACAATGGGTAGGGATCGTCGATCGCTCTCTGTCCCATAGGATTCAAGGGGATGACTCCTTTGTTGAGATCGCCGCAAAGCGTGTCTTTCGGCGACAGCTTGCCGTCCACAACTCTCTCCATGCAGCGGAATGTACTTCTATGGTATGGAGGCTTTCGGACTTTTGGAGGATGTTCGAAATCTTCCGCCTGAAAGAATTGTCAATGGATTATCCCTAAGCATGGATCGCTCCGTTCCGCGGACCCGGACACGTGACACATTGCGAATTCTTCGCTTCTGGCATAAAGATCAGGCGCACCTTGACGAAGGAATAATATCCTTGTTCTTGGTTTGGTTCGGTGAGAAGTCCATCGATCGGTCTGAACGATTGACTGCGGACCATTTCCACGAAGCACAAAGCCACCACGGCTGTTCCGATGTAGATCTTCATGATGACAGCGGACATGGAGCACCGCGACGACCTGCGCGAAGAGATCTTAAGTGAAAAAAAAACGGGATTCCGAGATGGGTTACGCGATTCCGATTCCGGGGCTTGAAGTTTGGAATAAGTCATTGTTTGTTTCCTGGCCGAATGCCCTGGTTGACAGAACCCGCTCCGTTCATGCCCGAAAAAGGACGACGGAGGGTTTTTCTGACAGACGAAAGTGGGAAACTTCAAACCGAAGCTTGTCTCGAGGCTCAGAACGTGGAAGAGAAACAGTGGTTTCTTCCTCTTATCTGATGGCTCCGGCGTTCCGAGGCGATCCAACCGACACTTTCCGTGCGAGCCGTCTGGGCGACATGGAGACAAGGAATGATGTGGATCGGATTCCAGTAAGAATAAGGAAACGACAGAACAGAAGAGACACGGATTGAGACACGGGGGCCCGGAACCCCTGGAGCCGCAGTTTCAATTTTCTGCACAAGGGCTCGATCACTGCTCAGCGTCGGCCCAGCCCAAAGACGTTCGACCACTTTCCCCTCATCGAACGTCATGGGTCTACGCTATCGCAGCTCAGAGTGGTATCAGGAAGCCGCGGCTATCGAATTCAGAGGTGAGCAAAACGTAATGCTCGATTCGATGCTGTCGACATGAAGCGAGAACGCCGAGCATCATTGATTAGATAAACCTTCCTATTGACTGTCCGGAAACGTTAACCAGACTTCCCGCAAATTCGTACGTGAGACCGACGCATTTAGGAATGATCCCGTCGGCAGGCTCCCGGATCCCGACTTGGTCTATTGAAATCTTTTCGTCCTCTAGGGTTTCAGGGGTTTCGCCTCCACAAATATTCACAATCTAACTTTAGTCCGTTGCAGAGATTGTCACGCTAGCACACCCAAGAAGCCCTCATTCATTTGCCGCGCTGAGGCACGGTATTTCATGAGGCGCCCGGCTAACCGAAAAAACGAGAAACGACAACGACTTCAGTCTCGAGACGAAATCGCGGATCTAGCAGGCGCAATAGGATTTCGAAAGTCGGCCGTTGTTCCAAAAACTCACTCAGCTTCGAATTCGAACCTCAGTCAGCGGAGCTATTATTCTAATCGATTCTGTCGCCAGAAATGAGATGGGATGTCGTTCGAAGTGGGCGCCGAGCGGATGGGAAAGCCGTTCGGGAGCAGCGATTTTTCCGTCCGCTCGCCTACGATCACTTTCGTTCTTGTGTTTCCTCTGACTTTCTATAGCCGGAAGATCTGATGACGTTTCTCACTGTCGAGAATTCAAGCCGCCGTCAGCGCGAAAATTCTTGTCGATTCATTAGCTCTTTCTTGAAGTTTCACTCGTTAAACTGAATCAACATCTTCCGTGAAGAGGAATTACACTGGCTTGTTTTTTTTTTAATCAGAAGAGCGTCGCGTGATATCAAGGTATTCATGATCTTTCGTTCCGGAGCTCGAGTCAGGAACGTGAGAACGGACCACGAATCTGCAGAATCACTGAGGGCTCTGGCATCAGCCATTCAGCAGCCTCTTTCGCTGAACGGTACCCTTCAATGAGAGAGATGGCGGGCATCTTCTGCTCAACTCCGCAGAATATCCCAGCGGACGCGAAAACCGCGTGTCGTCATGCGATAGGTTCCTACGAAATTCACACCACCTAGAGGAAAAGCCAACAAACGATTGAGGAGAAAATCGATGGTTTTAAGGAAATTCGGAGCAGTCTTCATGCCTGTTTTATGCCACTTCTGAACCAGCATTCGAATTTAGTGAGTGAGAGCAACTTTCACACCCTGGGATTTTTGATAGGCGGGAACTCCCCCCGGGAAACGAAGTGTGAATCGAGGCTCATTCGAATCCTTACCACTACGGAGGAGCGGAACGGGACGATTCGGAAGGATGGAACGATGCCCATAGAATAAATGAAGATGATGTGTTAAATCGTGGCGGACGTGAGAAATAACGGCAGAAGTAAGCAAAGCCATAATTATGTTTCTTTGTGTTCCTGGGGTGACCATGACTATCCGGTTCGTTCACCGGTCCCCGATGGAGCGAAGAGGGATCTTCGAAGTTCGATCATACACCGCATAGGAACGAATCGTAACGAACGACAGGCTATCGCTCCGCGCTTCGGATCGAGGATCAATGAACGGGTGAGGAACGTCTGAAAATCGTCTTCACGTGGAGATCTCGACAAAATCATACGAATTAGTTGGGATGGAATCATCCTCACTCGTCCACTCGCTCGTTCGTTGAGAGCCACAGATCTTTGGATCAGGCGTGTAATGAAATCGTCGCTGTGTCTAGCGCGGCTTTCACGCTCCGCTTCAGAATGGGACCACACGACTATGGGAATACGGAAAGCTCACGGATTCCCACCAAGCCTCGTCGGAAACGGTACGGAGCCGGAGCGACTATCCCCGAGTCGCGGGCAACAGTCGGTACTATACAATCGGTACTTCTGGACACTAGCGTCGGTTCCTGAGCTTATTCCAAGTGCCACCGCAAATCGGTATCTCCGCGAGTCCCGTTCGCGCCCGTGGACGGCTGCGTGTTCACGGTAGCCGAACACGAGGAGTGAAAGATGCGTGAAATTTTGATAACCCGAGGCCCAAGAGCGTGAATTGGAATTGGGTTCATTCAGATTTTCTAAGAGGAGATAGTGCTGGAAGAGAAGAGCTTCGCGGACCGAAGAGACCCAAGTTCACAGGAGCGATCTGATTTAGTTTCACGTTGTAAGCGTGGTCTACGACGGTATCACAATACAGAAGCGGTCAAGTGATACGGTTTTTGTTCCGAAGCGGGTGGATGGTTAGCGCAGAACGAAGCTTTGCAGATTCTACTCGGCAGCGGTTTCACTTGCTCGGAAACAATGACCACGAAAACAAGGAAAAACAGACCCTAAGTCGACAGAAACATTTCCGTTCCGATACATCGGTGGTGAGAAGGCGGGAAAAAACGCGGGAGATAGGGACCAGTGCTTTCCTATTTGAAGAACACGACGCTGAAGTTGTTAATTAACGCCGATCGGAAGTCGTCGGTAGCGACAGCCGCATTCGTGATTCCTCTGATGGCGCGACCTTTGATCGCCAGTACGCTGTACATAGGTGAACTCGATGTTCGGCTGTCCGTTAGAAGGGAGCGAAGACCTTCCCTGGGAAGGAACGATGGATGGCCGCAGAAGTTTTTGTGCTTTCAATCCTGGGCGCCCCATCACGCAAAAAAAGCGGACTCGCATCAGTCCCGCTCCCAAGAAACAAACATGAGTTCCTGGTTGCCCGACCAGTTTTTCGGTCATCTCTTCCCCGTTGTCTCCCACTTCTAAGTCATTCAGTCAGTCAGTCAGTCAGCCAGTCGAACTCACCGAAATTATTCGAAGCTTCGTTTATTCCTGCGTTATCAGAGATATTGATCCATAGGGGGAACTTTAGTAAATCCAGTGCCAAATGGCTGTGTGTGAAGATTCCAGCACCTGCTCTCGTACGTCGTCACAGATTGGAACCGCTATCTCAAAGTTCAAAGTTCCACGTCTCTCAGCTGAAACACCGGACTTGAGCAATGAGTCCTCTAAACACCGCGGAGACTGTGAAGATGTCTTCCCTTATAGCGGACCGAGATGCTGAACTTTCACTGCAGTTTGCCGGAGCGTTGGCTCTTAGGAGCACCGTTAACCCAGTGCCGAGTTTTCTTCTCTGAGAACGCCGTAACACACGGAGCTGACACACAGAGCGGCTATGTCGGAACCGTCAAACGTCGGAACCGCTACGTCGGGGTCGATCGACGTCTTCTTCTGGGTCTTCTTCAGCGAGTCAACGCCGGAGCGGGGCCCTGGCTTGGCCCGCCGGGAGAGGGATGGATCTTTTTGGAAGAGTGACGGGTACCGTTCCAGGGGATGACCACGTGACTGACTCTTGCAGCGGAATCACAGGAATTCACAGACCGTGCGAATGGCCTGCGCTGCCTCTATCAAGAGTGCATGCGTAACTCTCAAGGCCCCCGCGCCTTCGCCGTCGAGCAACACGTCGGGCCGTACCTGCGACAACCTGGAGAGCTTCGGCGCAGCACTGGGGCACTGGGTCAACTGAGAAGCGGCTCCAGACGCCATGGGCCCCTCAGTCTGCACAAAATCGCTTAAATGCGAGAAAAAAGGATGAGGGATACGAAAAGCCGCGTATATAAAAAGTACGATCCGATTCGAGCAATGGATCTACGGACACCAGATCTGAATCCATGAAGCTCGTCCCAGGGACGTGTAAGCAAGAGCAATCCGCATCTTATCTAACCACTCCGGACGTCAACACTGACCGCAGGGCGGATGATGCCAAGAGATAATGATAATAATAATACAGATAAACCTCTACTCAGAAAAACAAACTGCGTTCAGATTTCAGCTAGTCCTAGTTTCTCCCGCATGGTCGACAGACGCCAGAAAAGAAGGGGCTCGTCGAAGTTTTTTTGCGCTCCGGAAGCTCCACTGGATGTTCCCCGTCCGTGAGGTTGCCGTGTGCGTATGCTCTCGTCACTAGAACGCCTTAGTCGATCACTCGGATACTCCACATCGCTAGACTTCCGCTCGCAACTGCCGTCGGAACGCCGAAAAATAAAATGATGTCATTGGAATGCGGGAAGATCGACGGTGTGGTGCAAATTTTTCTAAGCTGTTTGCTCTCACGGAAAAGATCTCGTTTCATATATATGGAATATGGAAGCACAAATCGCCGAGAAACCTTAAAATTCAGGGGTCGCCGTCTGAATGGATTGTGTTTTCAGAATCGAAGGTCCAACCCTCTCCTGAACCTGGGCCATGCTCACGAGTGTCTTCCGACCGACGGATACCTAGTGAGGGACATTTCAGTCTGCACATCGCGTGAGAATCTGCGTTGACCGAATTGAAGTTGTATGTGGCGGGTCGAGAGACCTTCGGTGTCAATTCGACGGCCTTTTGCGGATCGGAGGAAGTTCCCTCCGCACCCTGCTGGAAGCGAGGTTCCCGAAACGTTACCGCTCTGAGAGCCCGGGCGATTTAGGTTCGCAAGACTTCACTGTAGTGGTTGGTCAGCCGAAGTCCTTCCCTCGAGATCTCTCGGGGTAGGATCGGAACTTTGCGAATCGCCAGGAGCCTAATTCACTCAGGGGAAGTCAGTTTTTTACATGGAAGCCAGCACGGCTGAAATCGGAAATCCATTCCAATGCCCCTGTGATGAGCCGGGCCACGAAGATTCCGCGGCTACGCGAAGCTTGTCTGGGGCCAAGAATCAGATACGCCGTATGGTGATTCATATGAACGTTGATAGCCACTGAAACAAACGTTACAGAGAATCGCGGAAAATCGCCGGAATTCACGACTTCCGATATTCGACAGGATTTCGGTGAAACAAGTTTCTTCGTGATGAAGACGCGCGTACGGGATTGCCGTCCAACAATGCAGAAAGGCCGTTCCGATCCACGTTTTGATAGCTTCCACAAAATGTCCGTGTTTTCATTTCCTTCTAATGTTTCGCGTCGGCAAACGATAAGCGATCCGAATGTTCCCCGATGATTGATTTCTCCGGGAGCTAAAGCCCCCGAGCTTCTACATTCCCGACCGAATGCCAGGAATAGGTGGAGGGGTGAGCGGGAAGCCTCCGAAAATTTTCCTCCCTCGGCCGTGATCTTCTGATCATCTCCTGCGATAGGAATCGTCGACGTTTCAGCTCTCTCGATGATCTCAAACTCGTGCTCACAGCGCTCGTTCACACATTCGATCGAACACTTCGTACGAATTCGGTCGAGCGGGAAACAATTGTCTCTTCGGGACATTTCCACTCACAGCACCGGCTCGTCGGCTGGAGCTTTGAACACGGACCAAAGTAGACGCAGCCCAGGATCTTTGGTCTGTTGCCCTCAAGCGGTTTCTTGCCCGGTAGGATCTGGATAATGTAAGAAGATTGAAATCAAAATGAGCGGTCTCGACGCGTCGTATTCCAAGGGGGAAAAGTAGCTTCCAAGGCGGCTCACGGTGTCACCGGGGTCTTCCGCTCGCGATACGTTTCTCTTTCGGGTGAAGCTGTGAGCAGTGTTCCATGGAAGAGCCGTCGCCATTATGCCTCCGACGCTGCTTCCCATGCGGCAAGTCTGAGGACCGGAGGAAACACTTCCGTCTGTCACTTCATCATTTGTCGACGCATCACCCTTCCAAGAACCGCCAGAGTTATTCCATTCCATCATAATGCATGACAAAAGTCAAAAACTCACGACTTCGGGGAATGAGCTCTCCCATCGGGGAATCTCATTAGCCAAACAGAAGACCCACCGGATTTATAGAAAATAGCGAATCCTTCACCAAGAGATTCGCGGAAATGACTTATATTCGGAAGAGGGTGTCGGGAACGACTGCAACTATGGGTACAATCCCTCGGAGAATCGAACATTTCAATGGACTGATGGGCCAGCAGTTTGACAAGATCATATCTATCTCACGATCGGAATATCGGAATCTTGAGAGCTAGGAGACGGAGCGAAGCTGACTGAGTACGTCGTATCGCCATTCCACTTGCAGCCCCCGCATGGGATCATTATCGATTTCCGCGTGAGCTCACCAGCGACTTGTCATCGGAAGCGTTTGTACGGAACAGCCAACAGCCGTATAGAGACGACAGAATCGGGCTGCTCGGCAGATCGAGCAGCAGTGATCACTAGCAGCATTCACGTCAACACTACAGCGATCTTCTCGAATCAGAAGATCGCTCGGAGGATGGTCAGGTGATCGGGAAACTCCCTTCGAACCATCTCTCTCGCCGGCGCTTGATCGTGTATCCAGATGAGTCCAATAGAAATGTCACTAGTGAGATAGTTACCCTAAGAGGTTCCCGAGATGGCTGAGGATGTCAGAGCCTCGAGAGACCGAATCTCGGCAGCTCCGGATGAAAATCAGCCAGTGAGTAATCGAATCAGCTGTCAGAAATCATACGTCGAAAATTCGCCCGATCTGTCTAACTGAACGGCGTGACAATCGACGAGATTCGTCCATTTGTGGGCCGCTGAGCGAGCGAAGGAGCTTAGAGGAGAAAGAGAGACCTAGCAGCTATTGGCTGATTCCCCGAGATTAAATAATGTCAACTGTGGAAACCCGGTACGCTCGACGAAGGAGCTCAATTCAGCAGGCATATGTTTGAGCGTCCGTATTCTGTGTCGGAGGATGCTCGTGGCAGACCATGTCTCGTATCGAGCGGTATGTAGAGTTTTTCCAAATAATCCGAAAACGTCCTCTGCCGGGTACAGTTTCTGTGGTTAGAAAACTCTGTTTGGCCGGAACTCTCAAACGACGTGCGTGAATGAGTGATTGGTGTCTTCTATTTCTCGGGAAGTGATTACGGGAAAAATGCCCGTGCCGCCAGCGAGTACTGTTCCGCTCTCGAAGCGATAGCGAAGCAGCTTCTTTGTTAGTCATGTGATGGCGGGACCGCGGAATCGCCTCGCAGACCCTCCGCGAATGTTTCTGTCGACGTCCGAGTTCGGCTCTACGGGAGCTCGAACTCTAGGTATCTCCTTGAGCTCGGGCGAAATTCGAAACTCTCTACGTGAATCGCCGCCGAAGCAGGAAGGTCGATTCCCCGCCTTATAACCCTCTGATTGTAAATTCACTCAGGAAACTCGCGCGGCGACTCATCGAATGAAATTCTTGTGAGTTGCTGATGAGCTCCCGCTTATCGCTCTGCAGACTGCGAGATTCACAGCACGGCGATTGAATCAGGTGATATTGTACCGCTCTCCTCATTCCTGTGAGGATCGAACTTCGGAATCGATTGCTAGAATCCTGGAGGGCTCGCTAGTCGAGGAATATGGTCTTGTTCGATCTCTGGAATTGATAGGCACCGGTAATCGCTAGCTTTCCGCTCTTTGAGGTCGACTCCAGGCTACGAAGGTCATTCCGAGAATTTCTTCGGCGGAGATCTGACTTGAGCTGGGCATGCATCCACGTGATCGCGCACCGGAGAGAGAATCTGTCCCGTTCCACGGAACGACGTAGATTCGGATCCGTGCAAAATGTGCTCGAGTCTCAGAGAGATTCGATATCGAGAATTAATGCTTGTTTTGTTACGTGATGCTCCACGCAAGCATGTCCATTATCACTGATTACACTACCTTGAGTTGCCCGCGGAAGGCAACAGCGGAAAACGTGGAAGACCCCGGCAGCATTCATTGCATTGAAGTTCAGCATTCATATTCTGCCGAGTGCCGATCATTCCGGAGCTGAATTTCAGCTTGTTGGCATTCCCATCCGGCGCGAAATTGATCCAGACGGAAGTTCTGAATGGCTTTCCCCGTTTGGCTCCTCTTCTCGCTGTGCGAGTGCCTTCTCCCGGATAGAAAAAGACCCGCCCACCGAGCTAGATGATGGGCAGCCGAAGCTCTGCTGTTTCAGTTTTTCAGTGGTTAGTTCTCATCGTGGTTCGGGACGTGTCGAACACGAGTGCCTGACCGAGTCAGACATCGCCGGCGCCGAGCCTTCCGATGTTGCTTTGCTCAAGCGTATCGTGAGTCAACGGTCAATAATGTCGCGGTTCCACCGCAGGATTCTTCCCGACTGTATCACTCGATCGGAGAAAGCCGTCGCGATATATTCCCCTTACCTCCGACTCTGAGCGAAACTCTTTCTTCCGCAAAAAAGCGTCCTCATCGATCGGCGCGCAAATTTCTGAACGGACGCACGGGGTTCCGAGTTTCCATACCGATCAGACTCGATTCGCTCTGAATCTCGTATCGCATTGGTGGAAAAATTCATTGTCCTTGCCTGGCACAAAGACGCCGACGAAATATTATACATACAGTAGATGGAAGGGACATTCCCCAGTCACCTGAGATTATTTTGAATGATCGCTCGACCTTGAGAAACTCCGAGCTGGCGGCGAAGCTCCGGAGTTGTGTATCGTATTTGTGCTCGTGCAGCTCATTCTTGGTAGGAATCGAGTACATAATATTACGAATACGGCACTATCTCTTGAACTCCATCTCTTGGCCCCTCCGTGAGGTTCGACTTCATCTCGAACACCTCCGGTGAATTTTGATGAATGACGCCGCTCAGGCTGGCGGCTGGAACAACGTCATTAATTCATTTGAGAGTCACTCAAACTTCTGACGTCAGAGACAAGAATGAGGCGGGAGCCTCCAATGTGTATGACGGGGTGGCGAAGGCTTCGATTCTGCTCGGCCGAAAGCTTCCATCGGTCCCTCACTGCCGAGGAGTAGGCGAAAAACACATGATCGTCACAGATTGATACCGACTCGTGAGCCGAATCCGCGATTCTATAGAGGGAGTCCACACAGCCTTTCTTCGAACGATTGTTGTTGATCTCGCAGAGAGAGAGGACCGAAATCTCGTCCTCTGTCTCTCGAGCTGGCTCCCTACGTTCACAACACGAAACGTGGTTCGCAATTGGAATCGATACTTCCATGGTGCCCGCCACGGTGCCTTTCGAATGTTCCGATCACCGGCCGAGAGTGATTCTAGAAATTGCTCCAGATAGCCTCGATAGCGCTTGATTATGACCTCTCTTACTCAAAGCATTCTCTCTCGTTCTCTCTCCGCCATCGTCATAATGTTGGACTCGTACGCGAGCTCTGTGTCATCACGTGTCGCTGACAGCCATGGACGAGTTTTCGAATAGCGTTGTCCAGAGTACGAAGTCTGACACTTGCGCGAAAATAATCGCATTGTGGTCTTCGATCCTACCGATCCTGAAGTTTTCAGCATGCACCTCTCCTCTGAGATGTTGCTCGGATAACGTAAGCCGTCAGAGATTATTTTCGGAATCCTGCTAAGATTCAGAGCAGGAATTACAAAGTCCCTCAGAGGAAACTCTGTTAGCGGTCTACGCGACGCCGTCCGTCAGCCGCCGAGTGAAATCCAGGATCGGCGGGCTTGAGCCGATGAATCGAATCGATAATCCGCGATAGGGAGGCTTTGAGACGGATGAGTTCCCGATGAACTTCCGGCTGAACTTGAGTTTGTTCCGGGTGCATAGTTTGCAAGGATCTGACTTACCGTCGTCTTTTTCCTCAGGCGATCGCAACAGTCAATTGTGTCGGCCCTAAAGCACAATTACCGAGGATCCGAGACGCGCCATCGAGTTCGAGTCGCAGACGGAGCTCATCCGACACACAGAAATCTCTTCGACGGAACTACAGCTTCCTCGACGATGGTGAGCTCGCCCTCCACGCAGGAGATACAAGCCGAGGAAATTCTGCGTCCATTCAAATCGGCGACAGATCGACGCGGCGACTCGATGCGAGCATTCAGTGACCTACTCAACCCCGATAGAGTTGCAACGGGTCGCGAAACAGCGTCCCGGGTCGAGATTCAGAGGGAACTTTCTATATTCAGGTGCTCGAGACGTCCTGGCGCCAACTGAATGGGGTTTCCCCGTCCCCAAGAAAGGTCAATCGCTCTGCGACTTCCTCTCGTCGGGGGACTTTCAGACGCACATGTCCCCATTGGACAAAGAGAATGCCCATTTCTACATCGCCGAGGCCATAATCCAAGCAATCGAACACCTCCACTGCTCCGCAGGTCGTCGGGGAACGCAGCGTGAGCATTTTCCAGACTCGTTAGCGTGCGGTGAATTCATTGAAAACTCTTCGAATCCTACACCCTGGTCTGGGGATGGGCATTTAGCAGTAGACGAGCTCATAGGCTTGAACAATATTTTCAGATCAACCAACAAGCGAAAGCGACTTGGAGTCCACCACGAATGTACCCTCGAAACCGCGACGCAAACGTCGCGAAAAGAAACTTACGACCGACTCAAGCGATTCCGGAACCGTCGCGCTTTTGAGCACTGATTATGCAACGTCACTCAGTCCCGAAAGCTCGGATGAGGCCGACGATGCGTCCGACACCTCGATCGCGTCCGAAAATTCGCAAACGCCCATGAGCGCTGAGGGAGTCGCTCTGTGCTTGCTTAGGAACTTCAGGGATAAGCCCCTGCCAAAAGCCAGTGATCTAACTTGGATGATCACCGACGACGATAACGTGCCCCAGCAATTGATACCTCTGCCTGACAGCTGGCCGGTAGCACCCGACGAACCTTCGCAGTTTCGAACTCGAGGGAATCAACAGTGGGCTCCCCCCAGAAGGCAGATAATCTACAATAAGATTTTCCGTGACGGAAACGCCAAAGAGGGGTTGAAACTACAGAACTACCGATGCGCAGGTTGCGGTATGAAAACCATGCCGAACACCCGATTGAGGTGAGATCATAGCTCGACCTTAGAGACGATGGCTGAGCGAATATCGGAAAGCGCGAGACGTGCAAACAGTGTTTGCCTCATCTTACAGGTTGTGTCACTACCTGGGGAAGTATTTCTGCCAGTTGTGCCATCGAAACGCAAAATCCGTCATTCCTGCGCGCATCGTCATGAAATGGGATTTCTCGCAATGTCCTGTGTCAGAATTCGCTCGTGAGCTCCTAGAGTCGCTCTACTGCGATCCGGTGTTCGATCTTTTCGACTACAGTCGGTAAATAGCCGCAATTTCTTTAATGTCTCACGGAATTATCGCTCTCCCTTCTGATCTCTCCCACCGTCCGACAGATCCGAGCGTTCTCTAATCGATTTTTCTTCCTGATCTTTCAGGAGTGTTTTTACAAAATCACGCACATTGAATAAAGTGACTGAACTCCGCGGCGCCCTCCAGTCAGCCGCGCAATACGTCACTTTGTGTAAAAACGCCAATAGGGAAAGGCTTCTCAGAGTGTCTGATTATCTGTATCTGGATCAATTCAAATACTCTCTGAATGACTTTGTGCAAGTGAGTTATCGTCTGATTAGCGGACCCTTCCATCATTCTTGCGAGGCCTCCGAATAGCAGATATGCTCCTCTCGTATGTCTTCTGTCTTCTCACAATCGCCGTCTTATAATAGGAATGTTCATTCTGCTTCCAGGCACAAAGCGGCGAACTATACCGAGCTTTACTAGATACTTATCAACGGTGTGTCGATCATATCCGAACGTGTCAGCGCTGTCACAGCCAGGGTTATTTCTGTGAGCTTTGTAGACGGAGCGAGATTATCTTTCCTTTCGACAGGGAATACGTCGTGCAATGCGCTTCTTGTCGCGCTTGTTATCACAAGTCGTGTGTGAGGAGAGGTTTCATCTGCAGCAAATGCAAACGACTCCAAAAGTAAGTTCGCTTCCTGTTTCAAGCAGATCTTCCTGAGTCTGTGCCTATTTCAATCCCAGTGATCGGGAGAATCAGCGGGAGAGATTTCTAACATAAGAGACCATTCGGAACGGAGTTCTTGCTCCTGAAGAAGAGCCGATTTCAGGAATCAGAATGAGATTCCTTCGTTTGAGGGCGACCAGGGCTGTTCGAATCTTTCCTTTGCAAAAGGAGACGCCTCCTTATAACCTATTGTCATGTCGGTCTGTCTTTTTGTAGTTCGACGTAATCATGAGGTCCTCTCTATCACTAATATTGTACGTTGAGTGCTGCCCTGGGTGAGTTTTGACCAAGCGAAACATTTCGATAAGCTCTGGTGTTAGGGGAATGACAATCTTTGGCTTTTGCGCCACTGAGCATGGGGAAGCGAACACCTGGAGAGCCCTTTGGGCACCTCCGCTGAAACAGTGTAAATGCGAGAACCTCCGAGAGTCCTAGAGTATCCGTCCAATCATGGACGACATTCTCCGCCGCAGGATGCCAAAAAATGAGGTCCTTGGACAATGTTTTCATATCTGGCAAGAACGTTGAACAAATGCGAAAGTTCCAAGAAATTTGCTGGCTTCAAACAGGTGCCCTGAGACTCCACTGGAAAGGCCTTTTGTCTGAAGAGAGCTCCCGTGCCTCTTCGAAACTTCGCGACAGCTGATTTCGTGCTGGCTCCTCTCACGCTAAGTGCACATTCCTTCGAATCCCACTTTTCGCACGACTCGTGGTTTTGAATCCGAGTCTCCCTGTCGGGAAGGTCGTTACCAATTCGGCCGATCTGTTTTCGGCTGCTCCGCCTCTATGGGAAATGAGTCTCAGGGCACCGAGTAGTCCCAGCACCGGTGTGATTCCGGCGAATCGGTCGTCGCGCCGGTCCGTGATCACATAGAAGATCGACGCATGGGCGGAATAAGATCGCGTTCTCTTTCACGATGCGGATCGAAGTGTCAATTAGTTTCTGACTGGACGTCTGAGGCAAATTCCTGTTTCCTTTACAGGCGAATGTATGAAACGATCCAGGAGGCCGAAGAAGCTGTGGAATGCTGAAGTTCCGTCTCGATGAGGGTCCCGGCAGACAGAATCAAGGTTCAAGTGACTCGGATGGGGTTCATCACTTTGGAGCGAGGACGTGAAGACTCGAGATCTCACAGCCCGTTCTGGTCGAGAGAAAATCGAATATCCGAGGCTTCGCTCCAGAATGGAACATTCTACTCATTTGACTCTTGGAACGATTTCATACACTGGCTGCAATTCATCTTCATCCTCTCGAGGAGCTGTTGTCATCGAGTGATCGAGTCATTATCATCGGTGCGCCGATGGCAAATGCAGAAAAGAATCACCGATTATCTCTGGCTAAACAATATTTCCTCTATAAGGATATCAGAGTCAAACTGAGAGATTCGGGAAGAAAATGTTCGGTAGCATGCTGCCCGTCGGTAAGCTCTCCGATGGCCGACGATGGGGTGTATAGTGTTCATGTATCAAAATGTATACTACGGCGCCGGAATAACCCAGAGCTGAATAATGCTTTATCGTTAAGTTCATCTGCACGCCGAGGCGTCATTTATCGCAGTCTTCCGATTTATCACCTGCAGACCTGTGAAAATTAGGGCTTTTCATGAATCTGACAGTCATGTTCGATTGCGGATTATAAGACGAATGGAACACAATGGCAATATAAAATTAATAAAGTCGAGCGAATTCCAAACTCGAAAGAGGGGAAAGATTGCAGAACATATAATTTTCGGAAGAGGAGTCGAATTGTGCTCGGCGGTTAGCTGCCTCCCATGCACTGTCTACACTCTCCCGTCAAAGGACTCCATATTTGTCGCACTTTACTCCGCGTTTATCTTGTAGGCGTCTCCCCACACTTACATACATCTGTACGCTATCTTAAGCATACGTACAGGCGTACAAAAAGACGCCGTACAATCGTACGAGCGTTCGCGCCGAATTTCATGCGCCCGCCTGTCAACGGGGAGGTCGACGTTGTCGACACTCGCCCTCGCCGATGGAGAAGACGAAACTTCTAAGAACAACACGCTCTTACTCCAGACGATAGCTCCGTCGGTCAACGATCGTCCCAGAGCTTACTTGGGGACAAAATGTCGACATTCTTGGGGATCGTCGGTTGCGGTTTTCGCGCGCTCCATTCCAGTCCAGAACCGGGTGTTTTTCGGAGTGTCTTCAGCCTCTCGGAATCTTAGGTTTGTCGCTTCAATGTTCTCGATACGCGATAGATTATTCCTGATCTGTAAACATTCTGCTCTCGCGTTCCGTAAGGGACGACTACCGGTTCTTACTCCTGTATCCGACACGAGCTTCCTCCCCGGCTACTGCTTACAAGGGAAGTTCCCGACATGATGAGCGAGTTCGGAGCTGAAACTTGGCTGAAATCTTAGTCTATTCGAGGCTAGGAAAAGCCTAGATTATTACGTCCCTATGAGCATTTTTGAGCGAATATCGAAATGGTAATTTTCCCATAGAGCCCATTTGACGTCCTGGTGCACTCCGTTGCAAATTCCCGATGATCCGAGATTGAGGAACTTTGAATTCACGAATGAGTTGAAACATGCGTCGGCTATATTTCTCACGTATTCTCACGTAAAGTCATAACTCATAACTCATGTACATATGCACGTACGAAAGATTTCGAGCACGTGACGAAAAGGTTCCGGTACTTCGAAACGGTAGGCGCGACAAGAGGTCCGAATGTGCCTTGCACCTCCTGCATGTGCAAGGCACATTCAAGGCACGTCCGATCAGAGAACCCGACATGTTCAGCAGCGGTTGGATGGTGTAACTATGCGTCAAGGGGTGCATCGCTTGGATGGCAGCTCGGGTCGCGCGTTCCCCGGTTAATGACAAGGTTCGATTCGTTTGAATGAGATATTGGAATCCCGACTGATCCGTGTTGAGGATTTGCGGTGGGTTGTATCGAGGCTGCCCATTATCGGTGAAATCCAGAATCGATTCTATCACTTTGCTCTCGATATCCTCCCGCTTTCGCTCGTTCTTGTAAGTGACGTACTTTGTGATTCTCCTTGATGTTATTCGATATATGTGCTTGAAGCAACTAATCCAATGGTGAGAAGCGCGGAAACTCTCTAGCTCCAACTCTCGGGCTCTCTGCAGGGCCCACATTCGTATCGTTCGATCGTGAACAACCAAGAGGTTAGCCCTAAATTCATCGAACCTCTCCTTACAGTGTTGAGCAATTTTCTTCAGGCAATCGGCTCTAGTACCTTGACGAGCCTTGTAGTTCCGAAATCGAGAAAAATAGTACATGTGTTTCACGCGAGGGGATCTCCTCCTGATTGTTTTGATCCCGTGCCCTGGATTTTCATCGACGTATTGGAGAACCTTGCTGATAAATTCGTAATCGAAGAATTCCCGCACATTTTCAATGTGACTTTCGAATACAGGCATATGGCAGCGTCGGAGCTCACAGCGAGCGCATTGAACTTCTGCTGTAACAGAGCGATCAGCGTATCAAGCCTCGCAGACATTGTCCCCCGAAGTTCCAATATAATTCGTAGCGAGGAGCAGAGATTGGTTTGAGTTTTCCTCAGTATTCAACGTTCCGACTTCCGACCGCGCGCAAGTTGAGGAAAGGGAAATCGAAACCACCCTGGATAGCGAGTGATTCGAATCGACACATTCCCGGAGCGTTGCGAGCATATAGATAACATATTCATATCATCAGATGGCAGCAGGAAGCATTCTATGGGACTTATATGGGCTCTATGGGAAAATTAACAGAAATTCGGTTTTCGCTCAAAAATGCTCATAAGGACGTAATATTCTGGGCTTTTTCTAGTCTCGAATAGACTAAGATTTCAGTCAAGTTTAAGCCCCAAACTCGCTCATCATGTCGGGAACTTTCCGTTAGCTTGCCACATCGAACGTCTTCAGTCTTCTCTCTCCAGTCGGACTATCATACGAACGAGCATCATTCTCTCACAGGGCCACAGATACAATTCGATCTACGAGGATACGTTCGCGTCTCCAGCCTGGGAACTAATCGAGTCAGGATGGTCCAACTCGGCGAGAACTCTACCTTGTCGCTCAGGAGCCTCCAGAACGCATGGCCCGTAGCCTTGGTGTTAATTTTTTTCGTCGAGAACGTCGTCGCGGAGGTCGTCGTGGACAGGGACGGAGACGTATTCCTCCCTCCCGACGGAGGTTGGACCGAAAGAATATACTATGCGACGACAGATGATCCGGGAGACCCGATCGGAGGGAACTGCGAACCTTCCGATCGAAATTCTAAGGTACAACATTATTCTTCCCTACGGTGATTCCTCCCTCTTGTCTCACCTGAACCCTCGAAAATCTTTTCAATATTTATCGGATCTATCGTCTTTCGTTCCGAGAGAATTTGTCGAGAATTTCGAATACAACCCGGACTATCTCCCCTCCTGTGAGAATATAGGTGCATGGCTCTATCTCTCTTGTGGATCGTCACATCTACTCAATTTTCATTGTCTTCTGATCTTTCCCTCAGGGCCATGATGAGCTTGTTGGTGTTCGACGACGTCTGCGTCGGCAAGGATAGGGATTAGATAGGATATAGCAAGTAAGAAATACCGTAGCTTAAGATGAACAATTTTCAATTACGACAGGAGCACTAGGACTCCATCAACCCACTCCAGATCGACGTGATTGGTTTAGGGATTACTTTTTCAGGAACGTTGTGTAAAGTACGCGGCTTTCGGAGGAATGTTCGGGCTCGGTGTGGTGGCCGTAACTCTAATCGCGATAAACTTTCTTTGTAAGCAGAAAGAGCCACACAGATCTGTGCATGAGAACTTCAATACAAACATTGAACCCCTCCAGCCAAAATACCAGCGTTTTTTTCCAGCGGAGATTCCTGACGTCGACATTGGCAAGAACCACACCACACGCTAGGTCGGAAGAAGTTCCCAACATCACCATATACGCTTCCTGAAGACCCGAATGGATGCGAGTGTGAATAAATGTTTGACGAAGTCACCACATAAGTGAACACAGTCCTAGCAATCCTTTCTCACTCATGTTGATTCCACGATCTGGGGGGTCATGTGGAGGAGTCAGGTCGAAGATGAAGTTCAGTCCATTTCTGCTGGTGCTGAGATAAATATCCGTAATATCAGATGTTCCTTGCATCCCCATTGCGCAGTAGAACTTTCACTGTTAGATTCCTCTAGCCGAGCGAGGTTGGTATCTCGCAACTGGTGCTACGAATTCGAGCGGTCGTCCTCTACATGTGTTATTTCATCTCGGCTCAGCGGCCCTCTTTCAGATTTTCATGAAAACCGTTTTCGATGGACTAATTCGTAGGCCTCCTCTCTCTAGATGAGCTCCAACCATGTCCAGCATATTTTGCATCTAATTCCTGTTCTGATTCATGATGATCATACCATCCGCAAACATCGCTACTGTCCCGGTTCGGAACTCCTCAAAGAGTTTCTTTGGTGGCTCCACGAGAAGGATCGAGAACCCGACGCAACTCAACGAGTCCCCCTGCGGAGTTCCTCTGGTCCGCCAAATGACAACTCTCCTTCCTCCTCCCACATCAGCTTGTAGGAAGTCTTGATGGAAGAAACCCTCTACCACATGAAGTCGTCGGCCGTTCACGCGAGCTCTCCTGAAGGCATCGACCATCCGTTGCCGAGGTGCCAGGTAAGGAGCATTGGCGTCCTGTATAATGGAAAGATTTGTTCATAAAACGTCACGCTCGAACAAGGACATCTGCGTAGATTTCGAGAGGTGACTGAACACAATGAATAGTATACATACAGGTGTCCCACCTAAGATGGGACGTTTTAACCCTTCTCTGAGAAGGAACGCAAGCGATTGAGGTGAGCGCTGCGTCGCTCGTTCCAGGCGCCCAGGCGCCACGTTTTCCCGACTGGTTGAGCTCTCTAGCCTGATGGTAGCGATTTCCGCGCCGGTCCTACGATTATTCTAACCCCGCCGTTGTCATTCGAAGCTAAATTCAGAGGCCGTGCTTGTAGAATTCTCAAATGGTTCAAAACAATTCTCAAATTGAGTCACTATTATCAGTGCGCCGATGGCAAATGCAGAAAAGAATCACCGATTATCTCTGGCTAAACAATATTTCCTCTATAAGGATATCAGAGTCAAACTGAGAGATTCGGGAAGAAAATGTTCGGTAGCATGCAGCCCGTCGCGAAGCTCTCCGATGGCCGACGATGGGGTGTGTAGTGTTCATGTATCAAAATGTATACTACGGCGCCGGAATAAGCCAGAGCTGAATAATGCTTTATCGTTAAGTTCATCTGCACGCCGAGGCGTCATTTATCGCAGTCTTCCGATTTATCACCTGCAGACCTGTGAAAATTAGGGCTTTTCATGAATCTGAAAGTCATGTTCGATTGCGGATTCTAAGACGGATGGAACACAATGGCAATATAAAATTAATAAAGTCGAGCGAACTCCAAACTCGGAAGAGGGGAAGGACTGCAGTACATATAATTTTTGGACGAGGATTCGAGTTGTGGTCGGTGGAACATGGCTGCCTCCCATGCACTGTCTACACTCTCCCGTCAGAAGACTCCAAATTTGTCGCACTTCACCCCGCGTTTATCTTGTACGCGTCTCCCCATACTTACATCTGTACGCTATCTTAAGCATACGTACAAGCGTACAAAAGTACGCCGTACAATCGTACAAGCGTACAAAAGTACGCCGTACAATCGTACGAGCGTACGCGCCGAATTTCATGCGCCCGCCTATCGTCGTGGGGGTCGACGTTGTCGACGCTCGCCCTCGCCGATGGAGCAGACAAAACTTCCAAGAACAACACGCTCTTACTCCAGACGATAGCTCCCTCCGTCGGTCTACGATCGTCCCAGAGCTTACTTGAGGACAAAATGTCGACATTCTTGGGGATCGTCGGTTGCGGTTTTCGCGCGCTCCATTCCAGTCGAGAAGCGGGTGTTTTTCGGAGTTCCTTCGGCCTCTTGGCATCTTAGGTTTGTAGCTTCAATGTTCTCGATACGCGATAGATATTCCCTGGTCTGTAAACATTCTGCTCTCGCGTTCTGCAAGAGACGACTGCCGATTCTTACTCCTGTCATAGGCGAAATCTATCAGGGACGTCTATGGTCAGGTGCACGTTGCATGATCGTCACCGTAGGCCCTGATGAGGTCAGTCGAGAGTTGGGTGTCGTAGCCGACGGCACGCGCGACGCTCAGTCCAATCGAGTATTCGCCCAATAAATTGGTGAGTTGAAATAAGTCGGCCATTCCTCCCTTCAAGCTTCAAGCCATTCCCCATAGTAGGAGTAGTTATCACAAGGCAGCGGTGGGATACTTGAAGTGGAGTTGAATTTGGGACTCAGGCTCGCGTGTGTGCAGGCGACGACCACGTGATTCAGCAAGTCAGCCGAAATATCTTCAGGAAAATTCAGAATGGAGGTCAAATTGGCGTCCATGTTAGTGGAATGCTTCAAGCGAGCGCTCGCAAATGAAGCATCAGGAGAAAATGCGCAGGAAAATCAGGATTTTCCACCACCGGTGTGGTCGAGGGATAAAGTGAGAGATACAGCCGTTGCGCTGGGCGAGTTCTCAGGGGAAGGTACTGTTGCTGAAGCCGACGAATGGCTAGATAGGTTGATTTAGGCAAGAAAGGTTGGCAGATGGTCCGAGGCGTACACTCAGAGTGTGCTTTTCACGAAGTTGGTTGGTCCCGCGGCATTTTGGTATAAGACTTATGGCAGCAAGGTAAATAGCTTCGAGGAGTGGAAAAAGGAATTCGAGGAGGCGTATGTGCCTAAGGAAGATGCAGGCAAATTGATGGAGGAGTTTATCAAGGATCACCAACGGAAGGATGACGATGTAGAACTTTACGCGCGGAGGAAGGAGCACATGGCGATCAGATTAGGCTTAGATCAGGAAGTCGTGAAATCGCAGATTCTCCTTGGGTTAGCGTCAAAGTATGAATTCATGATTCCATCATTGAGGATCGTGAACCATAAGAACGTCATAGAGTTAGGTACGTAATAACAGGCGTTTCCATAGGAATTAGGCATTCGCTCAGGCCATTCATCAGGGTTAGGATTAGGCATTCCAATTGATCGGGAGATCAAAAATGGTAGCTGTGGTCGAATTTCATAGGCGAAATTTATCAGGGACGTCTGTGGTCAGGTGCACCTTGCATGATCGTCACCGTAGGCCCTGATGACGTCAGTCGAGAGTTGGGTGTCGTAGCCGACGGCACGCGCGACGCTCAGTTCAATCGAGTATTCGCCCAATAAATTAGTGAGCTGAAATAAGTCGGCCATTCCTCCCTTCAAGCCATTCCCCATAGTTGGTGTAGTTATCACACTCCTATATCTGACACGAGCTTCCTTCTCGGCTGCTGCTTAGCTTGCCACATCGAACGTCTTCAGTCTTCTCTCTCCAGTCGGACTATCATACGAACGAACATCATTCTCTCACAGGGCCACAGAGACAATTCAATCTGCGAGAATACGTTCGCGTCTCTCGCCTGGGATCCCATAGAGTAACGATGCTCCCGCTCGATGAGAACTCAAGGCTGCCGGCTAGGAATCTCCAAAGCCTGTGGTCTTCAGTATCGCGCTTGGTGTTTTTCGTCGAGAACATCGACGCGGAGTTCGCCGTGATGAGGGACGGAGATGTTTCCCTCCCTCCCCCTGGAGGTTGGACCGAAAGATTATACTACGCGACGACATATGATCCGGAAGAACCGATCGGAGGGAGTGGCGAACCCTCCGATCGAAATTCGAAGGTACAACATTATTCTTCCCTACGGCGATTCCTCCCTCTTGTCTAACCTGAACCCTCGAAACTCTTTTCAATATTTATCGGATCCATCGTCTTTCGTTCCGCATGTCGAGAATTTCGAATTGAACCCGGACTGCCTCCCCTCCTTCGAGAATGTAGGTGCATGGCTCTATCTCTCTTGTGGATCGTCACATCTACTCAATTTTCATTGTCTTCTGATCTTTCCCTCAGGGCCATGATGAGCTTGTTGGTGTTCGACGACGTCTGCGTCGGCAAGGATAGGGATTAGATAGGATATAGCAAGTAAGAAATACCGTAGCTTAAGATGAACAATTTCCAATTACGACAGGAGCACTAGGACTCCATCAACCCACTCCAGATCGACGTGATTGGTTTAGGGATTACTTTTTCAGGAACGTTGTGTCAAGTATGCGGCTTTCGGGGGGATGTGCGGGCTCGGTCTAGTGGCCGTGGCGCTCATCGCGATGAATCTCCTGTGTAAGCAGAAAGAGCCACCCAGATCTGTGCCTGAGAAATTCAATACAAACATTGTACCCCTCCAGCCAAAATACCAGCGTTTTTTTCCAGGGAAGATTCCTGACGTCGACATTGGCAAGAACCACACCACACGCTAGGTCGGAAGAAGTTCCCAACATCACCATATACGCTTCCTGAAGACCCGAATGGATGCGAGTGTGAATAGATGTTTTACGAAGTCATCACATAACTGGAGACAATCCTAGCAATCCTTTCTCACCCATGTTGATTCCACGATGAAAACCGTTTTCGATGGACTAATTCGTAGGCCTTTTCTCTCTAGATAAGCTCCAACCATGTCCAGCATATTTCGCATCTAATTCCTGAGGCTGCGAAGAGCCGGAAATACGCTGAGCTGAAACTGAATACCATTTCAGTCCGCTTGCATTCGAAACAATGGGAGGGCCCGGTTCCTTGACCGTGGCTCTGATCACCCAGGTCGGTGAGGCTCTGGAGAAGGCGCCGGCGACGAGCGACTGGGGCGATTCTTCGCCCAGAGATTGTCGCTCGATGTCCAACGCGGATGCGCTGCGTCGGTGCTCGGCACCATGAGCAGCTGGCGCCGGCCGGCCTGGTGGGAGGACTTAGACTCGACCATGCAACACACAATACAATATAACGAAATAATCCTTGAAATAAAGCTGAATATATTCCTGTTCTGATGCATGATGATCCGCAAACATCGCTACTGTCCCGGTTCGGCACTCCCCAGAGAGTTTCTTTGGTGGCTCCACGGGCAAAATCGAGAACCCGACGCTACTCAACGAGTCCCTCTGCGGAGTTCCTCTGGTCCGCAAAATGCCAACTCTCATTCCTCCTCCCACATCAGCTTGTGGGAAGTCTTGATGGAAGAAACCCTCTACCACATGAAGTCGTCGGCCGTTCACGCGAGCTCTCCTGAAGGCATCGACCATCCGTTGCCGAGGTGCCAGGTAGAGAGCATTGGCGTCCTGGATGATGGAAAGATTTGTACATAAAACGTCACGCTCGAACAAGGACATCTTCGTAGATTTCGAGAGGTGACTGAACACAATGAATAGTATACATACAGGTGTCCCACCTAAGGTGGGACTTTTTAACCCTTCTCTGAGAAGGAACGCAAGCGATTGAGGTGATCGCTGCGTCGCTCGTTCCAGGCGCCCAGGCGCCACGTTTTCCCGACTGGTTGAGCTCTCTAGCCTGATTGTAGCGATCTCCGCGCCGGTCCTACGATTCCGGCCCCGATTCTAATTCCTCCGTTGTCATTCGAAGCTAAATTCAGAGGCCGTGCTTGTAGAACTCTCAAACGGCCGGCAAGCGGTTCGTCATTCCACCGGTCTTAAACGCTACAAGTGTGTGGGATCTGAGTGCGCGATTTAGGTTCTTGCAGGACCTAATTTTTCATGCACGGGAATGCAGGAGGCTTAATTCTGCTTCGCGAAGATGGGTCACCCCTCTGACCCCCGAATCCTCAACCGAATTCAATGACCCTCGAAGCGTTTTTGACCCATGGATAGACGGATTGCGGGCCGGTCACCCAAACACGCTAACCATCACGGTCTCCGAATTGAGCCTCAGGAGAGATCGAGGCAGGCATCGGAGAATCAACGTGGAAATCGCTACAGTTTAGCTAGAGAGTTCAACCAGGCGGGAAAATGGAGCTCTTGGGACGAGCTTCCGAATGCGGCGGCAATCCATCTCCATTCTTTGGAGGAGCTGTTATCATCGAGTGATTGAGTTACTATTATCAGTGCTCAGATGGCAAATGCAGAAAAGTATCACCGATGAGCTCTGGCTGAGCTATTTTTTTTCCATACGGGTATCGGAATCAATCTGGGAGACTCGGTAAGGAAGAGTTCGGTAGGATGCAGCCCGTCGGTAAGCTCTCCAATGACCGACGATGAGGTGTACAGTGTTCATGTATCAAAATGTAAACTACGGCGCCGGAAAATCCCAGAGCTGGATTATGCTCTATCCTTCACTTCACCTGCGCGCGGAGGCGTCATTTATCGCGGTCTTCCTGCAGACCAATGAAAATTAGGGCTTTTCATGAATCTGATAGTCATGCTCGATTGCGGATTATAAGACGAATGGAACACAATGGCAATATGAAATTGATAAAGTCAAGTACTCGAAAGAGTGGAAAGCTTGCAGAACATATAATTCCCGGAAGAGGAGTCGAATGGTGCTCGGTGGTTAGCTGCCTCCTATACACTGTCTACACTCTCCCGTCAAAAGACTCCATGTTTGTCGCACTTTACCCCGCGTTTATCTTGTACGCGTCTCCCCATACTTACATCTGTACGCTATCTTAAGCATACGTACAAGCGTACAAAAGTACGCCGTACAATCGTACGAGCGTACGCGCCGAATTTCATGCGCCCGCCTATCGTCGTGGGGGTCGACGTTGTCGACACTCGCCCTCGCCGATGGAGCAGACGAAACTTCTAAGAACAACACACTCTTACTACAGCTTGAGCCACTGCTGCGGCTGTGAGGGAGCGAGCATTGCTGTGGTGTGCCGCTAGCTGAACCCGTCGTTCACGATTTTCTGCCATTTGAGCAGTTTCCTCGATACCTGAGGGGAGTTGACTGAGATCATTCCTGTTCCCAAGCTGTCGGAGAAGCCCTCTGCAAGATTTGTCCCGCGGAAACCTGAGACCTTCCGGCGCGAGAAAGGTACACAGTCGCGCTTTCCACCCCTGCCGCGAGCCAAACCGACGGCCGCCATCCAGGGAAGAGCCCTGCAAAGAATTTTCGAGAAGTTTGCAAATAAAAAGTTGTTGCGATGTCCTTCTCTTTGCGAGCTTTTCTCCTTATTTCTTCCCAATGGCAGCGGCTGCGACCGGCATGGCCATCGCGGACGGGCGTCATATCTGAGCCGTCAGACGAATGTCTTCATGACTTCGATGGGGAGGCATCCACAAGATATTTATGTGGCACAATCTCGAGACTCGAGATCTGCATGCCCACGGTGTTGTCATGGAAGCTGGAGCGCTTAATGGGACCAATTTAATGACTCACTAAGTTCGGTCTGTGATGATGGTCGGACCCGGCTGTGGCCGGTTCTAATTCCGAATTCTCGAGAAATTCGTCGATTTTCTGAGTTTCCCCAAAAAGGATGATTTTGGATTTGTTTCTAGATGAGGTCAATGATCTTGTTCTTTGGCTCTGACGAATGAACCTTGTTGGCTGATGATCTAGCGCGATGCACTCCGCGTCCCGAATATGGCGCCAAAAACCCCTACTCGAACCAAACGACCATTCGGCATTCGACTTGGGAGCGCCGTTCAGGCTCTCGACTCGTCGAGCTGAAAGCCATGCAAAACGTCGGCCCGGCTTACTCCTAAGGATTTCGAGGATCTCGCGGCGAAGTTCGAGGATCAAAAAGCGTTCCGAAATCATGAAGCCTGATCCTGTATCTGATGAGGGGGCGGAGTGATTATCTCCGATCCCTCATCTATACCCGACCACCCATGTTCCGAGGGGCAACGTCATATTATGCAGGGGCGGAAGACTGTATTGAATTGCTTTCGCTATCTTAACCCCTGATTTTCCTCTGTCTCCAGATGGCTTCCGGTGAAGACAACGTTCCTACATCCAAGTGTGTACTCGTCGGTGATGAAGGTACGGGGAAGACGACCTTCGTGAAGAGACATTTGACCGGAGAGTTCGAGAAGAATTACGTAGCCACTCTCGGTCGGCGGTCGACTGCCGGTTCTTACTCCTGTATCTGACACGAGCTTAGGCTTGGCTACTGCTTAGCTTGCCACATCGAACGTCTTCAGTCTTCTCTCTCCAGTCGGACTATCATACGAACGAACATCATTCTCTTACAGGGCCACGGAATCAATTCGATCGACGAAAATACATTAGCATCTCTCTCCTGGGATCTAATCAAGTCAGGATGATCCGACTCGGTGAGAACTCTACCTTGTCGCTCAGGAGCCTCCAGAACGCATGGCCCGGAGCCTCGCTCTTGATTTTTTTCGTCGACAACATCGACGCGGAGGTCGTCGTGGACAGGGACGGAGACGTATTCCTCCCTCCCGACGGAGGTTGGACCGAGAGAATTTACTACGCGACGACATATGATCCGGAAGAACCGATCGGAGGGAGTGGCGAACCCTCCGATCGAAATTCGAAGGTACAACATTATTCTTCCCTACGGTGATTCCTCCCTCTTGTCTAACCTGAACCCTCGAAACTCTTTTCAATATTTATCGGATCCATCGTCTTTCGTTCCGCATGTCGAGAGTTTCGAATTGAACCCGGACTGCCTCCCCTCCTGTGAAAATGTTGGTGCATGGCTCTATCTCTCTTGTGGATCGTCACATCTACTCAATTTTCATTGTCTTCTGATCTTTCCCTCAGGGCCATGATGAGCTTGTTGGTGTTCGACGACGTCTGCGTCGGCAGGAATAGGGATTAGATAGGATATAGCAAGTAAGAAATACCGTAGCTTAAGATGAACAATTTTCAATTACGACAGGAGCACTAGGACTCCATCAACCCACTCCAGATCGACGTGATTGGTTTAGGGATTACTTTTTCAGGAACTTTTTGTGAAATATACGGCTCTCGGAGGAATCTGCGGTCTCGGACTACTGGCCGTAACGCTCATCGCGGTGAATCTCCTGTGTAAGCAGAAAGAGCCACTCAGATCTGTGCATGAGAAATTTAATACAAACATTGAACCCCTCCAGCCAAAATACCAGCGTTTTTTTCCAGCGGAGATTCCTGACGTCGACCTCGGCGAAAACCTCACCTCAGGCTCGGTCGGAAGAAGTTTTCAACATCACCATATACGCTTCCCGAAGACCTGAATGGATGCGAGTGTGAATAAATGTTTGACGAAGTCACCACATAACTGAAGACAATCCTAGCAATCCCTTCTCTCACTCATGTTGATTCCACGATCTGCAGGGTCATGTTGAGGAGTCAGGTCGAAGATGAAGTTCAGTCCATTTCTGCTGGTGCTGAGATAAATATCCGTAATATTGGATGTTCCTTGCATCCCCATTGCGCAGTAGAACTTTCACTGTTAGATTCCTCTAGCCGAGCGAGGTTGGTATCTCGCAACTGGTGCTACGAATTCGAGCGGTCGTCCTCTACATGTGTTTTTTCATCTCGGCTCAGCGGCCCTCTTTCAGATTTTCATGAAAACCGTTTTCGATGGACTAATTCGTAGGCCTCCTCTCTCTAGATGAGCTCCAACCATGTCCAGCATATTTTGCATCTAATTCCTGTTCTGATGCATGATGATCATACCATCCGCAAACATCGCTACTGTCCCGGTTCGGAACTCCTCAAAGAGTTTCTTTGGTGGCTCCACGAGAAGGATCGAGAACCCGACGCAACTCAACGAGTCCCCCTGCGGAGTTCCTCTGGTCCGCCGAATGTCCACTCTCATTCCTCCTCCCACATCAGCTTGTGGAAGGTCTTGATGGAAGGAACCCTTTACCACATGAAGTCGTTGGCCATTCACGTGAGCTCTCCTGAAGGCATCGACCATCCGTTGCCGAGGTGCCAGGTAAGGAGCATTGGCGTCCTGGATAATGGAAAGATTTGTACATAAAACGTCACGCTCGAACAAGGACATCTGCGTAGATTTCGAGAGCTGACTGAACACAATGAATAGTATACATACAGGTGTCCCACCTAAGATGAGACTTTTTAGCCCTTCTCTGAGAAGGAACGCAAGCTATTGAGTTGAGCGTTGCGTCGCTCGTTCCAGGCGCCCAGGCGCCACGTTTTCCCGACCGGTTGAGCTCTCCAGCCTGATTGTAGCGATTCCCACGCCGGTCCTACGATTCCGGCCCCGATTCTAACCCCTCCGTTGTCATTCGAAGCTAAATTCAGAGGCCGTGCTTGTAGAAATCTCAAATGGCCGGCAAGCGGTTCGTCTGTCCGCCGGTCGTAAACGCTACAAGTGTGTGTGATCTGAGTGCGCGACTTAGATTCCAGCAGGCCCTAATTTTTCATGCGCGAGAATGCAGGAGGCTTAATTCTGCTGAGCATCTAGTCACGTCGGACCCTGTCGACGACGTAGACCCGTCTGGCACCGGATTGGTGCATTCGACCCCCATCAAGTCGGAGTATTCCTGCTGGAGCCCCTCGGATCCCTCAGCTCCGAATGTAGTTGGACGCTTCGAGTTTAGTTCCAGCTCCGCGACACCTCTGGTGTATACATTTCGGCGCAATCCCCGTGATCCTGATTCAGTGGTTTATTCTCGCAATCAATGTGTGTCTGAGCAAGTTCGAGATTGCCCCGAGCCGCTGAAAGAGGCAAAGATCATCCACATCATGAACACCACTTTCCCTTCGGAAGATACTTTCTTCTCGAATTTCCCGCCGCTTTCTTTCTGCATGCGATCCTTCGCACAGCGCCATTCATGCAGTCGTTCGGCTTACTTAGTACACGCGCAGTTTATCTTCCGAGACGACATCGAGCCGTGTAAGCCTTTCGGTCGAATTCTGGATCTGAGTGTTAGTAAGCCGGAGAGAGGCTCTAAGTCCTCTGCTCAGGCTGGGTCTCCTCTCCCCGAATGCACCACACAATCGAAGAGAACTCTATTTTTAACAGAGAGGGTAGATCTTCTCATCTGAAAAAGGAGTGCGCCATTCTCTCACTGAAAAACCAGGAACACAATTGCCGGCATCCGGATAATTTCAAGCACGGTGAGCGCACTTGACAATCGATCGAGGACGGAGGTGCGCATGGATCTCTTCTCGATTTCGGCCGGCTACTCTACATGCTCGCAATCAGGCGCTAATCTTTGCTGGACACCGGGAATAGTTCACCGGTGACCATGCGTTATCCCCGAAGCTGCCCTCGATATTCGCCTTCGATATCAGTTTCATTTTCGTTCGCTCCTTCACGGGTCAACTTCGACGACCTCCCACCGGACCTCCAATGATATCGACAATTCCTTCTATTGGTTTCAGAGAATGTCTGCAGCCAGTCCCGCGGCTCACAAATCGAAGTCGAAGACGAAAACGCGACGCAGTGCTAAAAAGCAGAACGATGCTCCGACGCAGGAAAATATTAAGGTGAGAATGTCCGCGGATGTCAAGCTGTCGAGAGATTCCCGCCAGCTTTCATTCTTCCCCTGGGTTACCGCTGGACGTGCGCTGTCGAATACGGACCGTCCTCAAATTTATATCTGGGCTCTGACAGGCGGACGTAGCGGAGGACACCCCGCGGACCCCACCCACAGCCGAGGAGCTCGCAAGATTGGAGGCTTTAGCCACCGTCGCCGCCGAGAAAAGCGCCCTGGAAAACGAGAGAATGAACGACAAAGGGGTCCGGAGTCTTGCGAAGACTCTCTCCGAATGCAAGGAGACGGCCGATGGTGAGATGAACTAAGCGCATACAGTCCATTCACGACCGAATTCAATATTCGAGACAACCTGATGTGTTCCTACTCCGCTTGAAAAACAAATTCCTCTATCTCTTCCAGAGATCAAAGCTGGCGTCCAGGAGGTACTCGGGAACCGACAGACCTACGAGGCGGAATGCATCAAACTGGAAAAAGACATGAGCGAGAAACTCGAAGCGCTGTCCCTGGATGTTCAGAAATCTGCCAAAGAATGTACGTTTCGAGTTCTCGCGCATTTTCGCGTATCATGTGACCAAATTCTTCCCGAGCTCGATCTGGGACATGCCTGAAGCGAATCATTGTCGCGAAAGCCATTGAAAAAAGAGATTCCTCCCTCAGGCACTCCGGAAGAGGCCGAAGCTGAAGTCAGATCCTCGATTCCGCCTTCGATGAGCAAAGAAAAACGTTCGTCCAAGAGTGCAACACCACCACCTGTTGAGAAAGACAAAGAGCGAGCTATCCAGGAAAAAATATTAGACCTCACGAAGCAGGAACCAAAGAAGGTGAGCCCTACAAGCAGTGTTAATGATGCGAGTCGCGGTCGGGAACATGATTCCGGAGGTTTCCCTGGAATCGGGAGCCTTAGAATGAGCAGATCGTGACAGTTTCTCTCTCCTTCCGAAAGCTCTCAACTGGGTCCAAAAAGAAAGGCGTGGACAGCATTCTCAGGAGTCTGACCGAATACGAAACAGCGGAGGAGAAGCTGAAAGCGCTGTGCGAGATGCACTTCGATACATTAGAAGAGCTCAAGGAGGCCCAGAGCACGGTTGAGAAATGGAAGAAGCAAGTCCAGGCTGGCCAAAAGGATTGCAACCGAATGCTATTGGCTAGAGACAGGTTGGAAGGTCTCTGCAGAGAACTTCAAAAGCAGAACAGTGCCATTAAAGAAGAATCCCTGCTCCGTCGTCGGGAGGAAGACGAAAAACGGAAGCAAATTGCCGGGAAATTCCAAACCACGCTAACAGACATCTCGGAACTCATGGCCGACACCCAGGAAACCTCATCGAAGCTCAGGGAGGACAACGCCCAACTCGCCAATAAACTGCGGACCCTTGTTAATCACTACGAGAACTGGGAAAAGGTTCGAGCTAAGGTTGAAATGCAGCGGATTATTTTGTGTCGGAAAACTGTTCGAAAAAATAGGCGTGAAAGAATATCAGTACGCTCGAATAACGACGTTCCCCCATTTCGGAATGCAGCACATGTCGCACATGCTGAAGCAGAAGTCAATCGAGATAGAGCTCGCGAATGCGAAGCTCCGGGAGAGCCTACTTCACCGGGAGAAGGACTCCAAGGAGGGAGAAACGTCCCAGGTCATTATGGAAACGACGATCAAACAGCTTCAGCAGCAGCTGGAGGCCTCTCTGAGGAATGAGATTGGACTCCGCGAACAGCTCAAAATCCACAATGAGAAGTACGAGGAATTTCAGGAAGCTGTCTCAAAGAGTAACAAGGTGGGTGCACTTCGACCGAATGCTGGCGGGAATGAGAGAATCCGATGTGATATCGTCCTCGGAAGAGGGCTCACTAGACATCGATAATAATTTATTGGCTCATCTAGGTCGAAATTGAATTTATTTTCTCAATCAACTGATAAGAAATCCTTGATAGATAGATACATATATATTCATTTTTCTTTCTGTGAGTTGGCTGACATTATGAACGTGGCACGGTGTCTATCATCAGCCGCTGAGCAAACCAAGCTCTCAAAGGGCGCCAGGGTCGAACCGGATGCCAGTGATGAGTCGAGCGTTACCCCTTTGAACGTCCACGGCGAATCGTTGTCTGATGAAAACGACCCTTGAGATAGACATTCGAACAAATCTGAGTGCATTTGGGAGCGATTTCGCTGCGAGTCTCAGTCGCTGACACCTTCCCCGAGGGGTTCCGCATCGTCGGAGACACTCCTTTCGGGTCTCCTTTCGCGACGAGAAGCTGTTTTTGCCCATCCTCAATATTTTCTTCGCGTTCCCCACAGATGTTCTCGGACTTCAAGGGAGAGATCGACGCGATGTCGAAACAGACGCGCCGGTTCGAGAAGGAAGCTCTGCATTGGAAGCAACGATGGACCGAATCGAACGTCGCAACGGCACGAGTCCTTCAGGAGAAGACCAAAAGTGATCTCAGAGTCGAAACCCTCACGAGACTCTGTCGGTCGCTGCAAGAGAAGCTCAAGTTGAATGGTGCTGTTGTCGCGGGAAGTGAGTGACAGCAGAGCTCGCTATATCTCGGGAGCTCCTGCATCCCAGGGATCCTTCTAGCATCCACTTCCGTGGTCCGAAACCAAAAGGCTTCTTATTTCCAGTGGAATCAGATTTCGCCTCGAAAGTCATCACGGAAGAGAAAGCCAAGCTCGAAGCCGAGCTCGAACAGAAGAAGGCCGACATCGAAGCGCAGAAGAAAGCCATTCAAGAAAAGCAGAAAGAAATGCAGCTAGAAATGTTGGCCGAGGACCTGAAAGCGAAAGCCATCGAGAAGGAGATCGCCAAAATCCAGGAAGAAGCCGCTGCCGGTGACGGAGCTCAAACGCAGGCGGTCCACGAGAACCCACAGCAAGAGACCGCCGTGAGTCGCATGCAATAATTGATTTCCCTTTCGAAGGGGCGAGCGTCATTCAGCCCCGGTCGAGAAACTTGAAATTCACCAGAACTCTTCAATTAGAATGTTGACTCTCAATTCCAGGAGGAGTCATCGAGTCCGAAAGCCGAATCCATCGAGCCAGTGAAAGTTGGCGCGAAGAAAAAGAGCAAGAAGTGAAGGACTCCGGAGTCTAGTCGAATGTCCCGTTGGAGCTTCGAGCTTATGAGATCGAGAGCCCCTGAGAAACCAGGGAACATTCAATCTTGTTCGATGACTGAAAGCCTCATGGCCACACAGATGATTCGCGTCTCTGGGGCACGAGGATTTTCATAGGCATTCGATCCTTCTAATGAGCATTGTTTGAATCTCTCTCATTTTATATAGCCTGAAACAATCATTGGTATGGAAAACTACGGGCCCGTTAGTAAGGCTGATCCGGGGCGGTCGCCTTTCAAACGACTATCATCGGAGCGCGGAATCAGCCCAACCATGGGGATAGATCTCCATTCTGAAGATCAGAAGAACAAGCGGGTATGAACAACATGAGTTAGCGCGAATCACGTGCGAAAATGTGTGACCATCCGAAGGGAGTCGTTGCGAATGTGCGTTTACGGTTTTGGTTGGATACCTATTTTTGTCGAAGTGGCGCAGGGGGGGTACAGGAAGCCTCGCTTATGGAAGGGAAGTGTCGGAGAATTAATAAAATAAATTTCACCGACCACGGTCGCTGCTTGAAAATCGCTTGGGGTCATTTCTAGAGAGCCACGTCGTATGACCCGTCAGTATTCGGGCTGGTGGGAAGTCGTCGCGGATACTCTCGCTTGGATTCCGATGGAGCGAGGGATCGATCGGAGTTCTGTGGAGATCCTACGAACTCCATGGTGGACTCACTCGATTGTGACCGAAATTAAGTCAGTCTACAAGGTCTCGGATCGAGCCGTCTTCGCCAAGATGAATATGATTATACGCTCGACGAACTTGAATACTTCGTCCCATTGACTTTGTGAGCATCGTCTCCGAGCATTCTTGTTTCTGTGGCTAGTATTCCGTCAGAACAGACGATGTGCAGAGAGTTCTTCGAGGCTCCGCATGCGAACTGAGAGTGTCCGTCGCGGGATCGAGTCGGAGCTCAGCTTGTCCGTGACCCGGTGTCCGAAGTGAGCATTTGATCCAGGTTCCCTACGTGCACCGAGACAAATTGGGCCGACCCTTGCAACACTTGTTACATTTATTCAACGCTTCAATCGTTGAAGCGTGCCATGGCAGTCAGCGACATCCACTTGACAGATTGACTGATGTGAGAAAACCGAAGAACGTTGTGCAAGCTCCGCGCGTCCCGGCGCCCACCGCCCGATTGCAGCCACCGCGGAAGAGATTGCGTGTTTCGGAGTCGCGTTTCCTCGGGCTGCGCTCCCCGTCGCGCTCGCTATCACCACTTCATTCCGCTGTCGGCTCTCTTTTGTGACAGACATCCGAGCCCTTTCTCCTAACTCCCTCGCCAGACAAGCAGCACCCAACTACCACCATCTCAAAACGCATAGAGATCAGAAAGATCCTGGACCCCCGACTGGCGTCATCATGCAGATTCTCGTTGTTCTCTCGGTCGTGGGAGCCTGTTTCGCTGGCGAGCTCTTCGACATCAAGCCTCTAGAGCAATGCGGTGAGTTACACGGACGGTCGAAGATTCTGAACCGTCTTTGGAAACCGCGTAGAGACGAACGCACGCGCGGACAACGTATATGTACATGTATATAAGAGTTCCGGATCCGCGAGCATTAGAGAGCTCAAAAATCTCTTCACGAATTGTTGTGTACTCCGTTTAAGCCGGGACCGAGATCGAGTTGTTCTCTCCGTGCAACTATATACAATAATGAATTTACTTCCTGAGACTGCTACCGTATATTTCCGTGAATGGGATCCGCGCGATCAGGACAAATTGGGATATAGCATCGAACAACAAGTCGATCAATGCTCGTTGCGAGCTTTGGAGACTGCGGTGTGATCTATCGATCGAATTATACTGATCGAAATAATGCTTCCCCTTGAAGCTGCGTGGAGCTGTTCTTCCGGGGACAGGGATATCTTTGAAGAGAGAAATTCGACCATCTCCAACCTTCGTGTGCTCGAAGATCATATCACTGTGCTGGGTGCGACATTCGAAGAGCCCTCTTTGGCGGTTCCCGATGCGCTAGCGATATTTTCCGATAGAGGGCAATCCTACCTTTCAACTGTCGCTCATTATCTTTCACTCGAAGGGAAGCATCGACACCTCGTGAATCACACTACCTGGAGGCAATCATTCAGGCTCTTCCGAAGCTCGCATTCAATCCGATGCGCGCCGAGGTTGGAGACGTGGTAAGACGTATGACCCTCACGATTCCACAAAAGGATTTCACTGTTTCCCACAACATTCAATTCCTCAGCATCTTTGCTTCTCCGTCCGTCGGTGTCGGTAGTCGTACATTGAGAGAATGATCATATTCCGATCGACTCACTCCACGGCTCTGAACTACGTCACTGAACGAAGCTGCGATAAGCGAATCTTTGCCGGAAACGCGCGATCGTTCCTGCCGCCCTATAGTAAACATTCTTCTGGAGGCTACAGAGTAGGGCGGCGGATTAATCATTGGGAACTTAGACGTCGATTAGAAAAAATGGGCTGTAAGAAATGGAGACCTCCACGGTGGTGTGACGGGAAATCCCTGTAGCGTGGCGTCGAATTTCCTTTCTGTTTCCATTCTTCTAAGCCATGATGATAATGACTAATGTCACTCGATTCCACGTCTTAATACTTTCTGTAAAGAACCTGTACGACGAGATTTTTTCCCTGTTTACAAGAAAAGAGCGGCGGTCTCGCTCCAGCCCGATGGATGTCTGAACAGCCTTGGTGTCTCGCAGCATTGATCTGGGACCGTATCTATAGTGGGTTGAGTAAGCGGAATGAAGAAGTTCGCCTTGCGAGGAGCGAGACCATCGATGAAGTCAGGATTATTTCTTAAGCTGTAGGCTAGATCGACTTTTGAAAGAGAAGGGCGGGAAATTTCTCCATAACTCGACAATCAGGGAAGGATATTTCGGTTAGGGGCAGCCGGTGCGCTCCACGCTCGCTCGCTTGACTCCATTTCTCACGAAGGATGATGCCGCGCCCCCCCCCCCACGCATCGAGAAAGCTTTCTCGTTGTCGGCATGTATTCTGTGGACGCGGAAACGCGGTTTTCGCCTGCTCGCCCAATTATTCTTTCTAAGCGTGGATTTTCGTCACAGAAAAAAAATGCGGAAGCTAAAAACAGACCTCGAGGTCTCCTACCGCCAGATGTGATAACACTTATACTCCATATTCCACATTGTTCCCACTTTCGAGGCAATGTCTGGATATTGAGCTCCTTCCACTACTTTTGAGTCAACGCAGGACATCCTCCGGAAACCATGATGCGCTTTCAATTCATGAACTCCACATTGGAGCGAACGGGCCTCTCTTCCCACGAGAAGATCGTTCTTCTCACTATGGACCAGCACTTAATGGAATGGACGGGTGACTGAAGCTCGGCTGGATTTAATCGAGACGTCCGCTAGGCCTTCAGGTTGCTGATCAGAGCGGTCCACGCTCGTATGAGCTCGTGGGACGGACTGCAAGAATAACGAGAGGCTTCAGGCTCGAGGGAAAATGAGCGGTGTGGGCTTGTTCGACTCCTCGGGCCTCAATCCAGAGGGATCCTTGATTTCCCTAGAAGAACGTATCACTTCCTACTATTCTCCTATCGTTTTGCAGAGGATTCAACCTCCATTAAGCACGTTCAGGTCGAGAACTGCAACGATCCAACGCTGTGCCGCTTGATGAAAGGAGCGAACACCACCTTACGAGTCGTGATGGTTGCCCGTGAGTATGCATTCACGGATTTTGATGAAAACGGAGCTCCGAGTCAGATAGGAGTCTCACGGAACCGATATCTCCGACACGACACTGGAATTCCGAAAGATCGACGGTTTAACGGCAGTCCGATTGTCATTCAACAGCCAAGAAAGTCACGAACGTGAAAGCTTTGGTGACCGGGACGGTAGGGGACGCAGAACTGCCCTTCCCGGGTTTCGATCGCTACGTATGCAAGCATCCAGACAACAAGAACTTCTGCCCTCAAGAGCCCGGCAAGGAGTACACGCTGAATTTGAGTCTTCCCATCCTGAATCTCTTCCCCAAGGTAAAGAGAAGTTTCGTGGTGGTCGATAAAGGAGTATCACGAGACTATCGTGCGTCAAGCGCGAGCGACCCCGGCTTACGAACGCCGTTCCATCGTCGCTGAAAGAGAACGGCTCCCGGTGTCGATGAGATCCCTGATCCGCAATGGGGCGCAATAACGTGAAGACTTCTCTTCAGATCAAAACGACGGCCTTCGTGAGACTCATCGATGACGATGCGCCTTCCGAAATAGAAGAGAGACTCGGTTGCTTCAAGATCATGGTCGAACTCATCGATAATCCGAACGCTCCGGTGACCAAGAGGCCTGACGACGACGATGAGGAGGAATAATAGGGAGAATGTACCAACATATGACTGCAGGACGAACGATAAACCTCGAAAAGACGCACCGGATAATCTGTATCATTCGTGACATCACTTTGATGCGGGCCTATTCATCGACATGATTTCGGAGAATTCAATCGGGAAGGATTGAACACTTATCAGAATGAAGATTCCCTCTCAGGAATTGATCAGATTGTATCTTCTCGATTCCGTGTCCGCGACTCTTCGGATAACGGCTGCCTCTTCGCCAGAAAGGGCTTGACTGAGAAAAAATTTATTCGATTTCTAAAATATCCAGCTCAGCACAGGGAACGAAACAAGCCCTTTTCCGAAGCTCAAATCGTAACTCAAACAGAACAGTCGAAGGCAAAATCCGACCGATTCCGATTTCGCGATACTTAAACAATACAAGGGTTCTGAAAAAGAACAGAATCTTACCCTTGGATGGGATGCCAGCTCAATCATTATTATCTAGCATAAAAAGTCCTAGTGTCGAATCCTTGAATTCTGGACTCAGACTTAGCACGGTCGGCACTGCCAGCAATCAACTTAGCTGAAGCGACGACTCAATTCTTATCTCGAGGATGAGATAATGACGTCATCCGGATAAATTGTTGTTAGAGGGCGACGCAATTTTTTTCCTCGGGGCGTAGGAAGCAGTGCGGGCCCTTCAGTCGTCTAAAGCGTATCTCCGTGGCGCGTCTCTCTCCGAAAATTTTCGAGCCGTTTCCTGTTCGGCGGGGACCCTTTTCGGTTTGGAGTTTTTTGAAATTCGCTGAGTCATTTTGGGTTCATCCTCCATCGGGAGGCGACTAGAGGGCCTTCTGATCTTGGCTCGCACCCCTAGCGATGGCCTGAATTGCCTTCGGAGATTCCTGACCACTGCTTTTTTCGCCGTCTCTTCTTCGGGGGACCGGAGAAGATTTTCCGCCCTTTCCTCCACACGTTCTTCTTCAAAACTACTCCTCGGCACGAGGACTCGGTTTCTGGTGTCTCCTCGTGAGCTCCGGCTCGCTTTAGGAGTCTCCTTCGTTGACGGTTTCGTGTTGAAAACTACCTTACGAACTTCGCCCGGCGAGCTTCTGATTTTCGCGAGCGACACCGACTCCGTCTTGATCTGGTGGTCCTTCTGCGAAAGTTTGGTCGGAGTGTCTTCGGAAAGTAAATCGAGGGCCGATCGTTTCGGCCGAGCACCCAGTTGAGTGATTGATTTCCGTCGAATCGAGTCTGGAGACAAGGTTTCCTCGAGAGGATCCTCCGCGATCGGTAGCACTTTGGAGGTCGGAGTGTCCGACTCGTTCTCGATGTTCACCACTTCTGTCGGGTGCTCAACGAGGTGCTCCGGATTATCCCCGGCAGACGTCTTCGGTGCCTTGGCGGGGAGTTTCCGGATACTTCCCAAGAGGTCAATTACTCTAGGCACAGTGACAGGGATCATATCCACGGCGTGATCCTTGATTTCTTTATCCGGTACATTCTGATGTGGAGTTTTTTGGGATCGTAAACTATGCCTTCGACGTCGCTTATTTCAAAATCTTTCGCGGGGGACTTCGGCTTCCCAGCTTCCGCGTCGTCCAGTCCCGGACGTCCCTCATCACGTTCTCCAGCGTCTCGCTTCCCGACCGCAGCTTCGCCTCGGTTTTCGACCGAGAGCCGATCAAAGCTCCTCTCGAGATCCGAGACCTGTGTGAGACTCGAGTCATCCGTGAGACTCCTTCGTCTGTCTTCCTTATCCGTCGCGGGATGCGACGGCTGATGATGGGTTGTATTCTTCTCGTCTCGAGCTCCCGCTCCGTGATCGGGTCCGATCGTGACGTTTGTCTGAGCTTCCTTCGTATCGTCGTCGCCTTCGACGAGGTCGCTCTTCTGCTCCACTACGACATCGTTCGGAGGGGCTTTGGGATCGAACTCTGGCTTGTCTTGCTGGGTTTCGGAATGCAAAAGCATCTGCGACGATTCTGTGTCGACTTGCGCACTTTGACGAACACAGACCGCACTGAGAGCATTATCGATTTCCGTGGAGTCTTCGATCATTACGTCACCGTCTTCCGAGATCTCGACCACCGTTCTGGTGTGGACCGCGGTCGATTGGTCGCCGTCGAGCTGCACGAAGCTCGTCACCTGAACTGTACTCACGATTGGCATTGTCACAGAGAGCACTGACGCACCACATTCCGACCCTCGACTACTGTTCCAACATCACCGAAGCCGCTCAGCCGCTTGTTCCGAACATCGGGTCCAAGTCCCGATGCGCTGCAATCGACCCACGCTGACTCCGCTAGCTTCGTGTCCTAACTGGATGGGTCGAAGTTGTGCACAGATCGGGATAGACTCACTGCGCTGCTGGCGCGTTGTCCCTTCCTATTTGGGCAGGTATAGATGAACAGATATCCAGCGGGTGGACAGACAAACGTACGGCGGCCGGGCGAACGGACGCACAGACCGAGTCATGGATAGAAAGCAAGCAGTCGGTGCAAGGGACAAGCAAGAAACTCATCGTATCTTCGGTTGAAAGAAGCAGGTGCGTGGAGATGGAGCCAAGGGCGAAGCTCAGTCGTCGAAGGTAGTGGGCAACAACAGTTTCGTGGGCGATTGACTACCGCACAACCAAAATCGCGTATCCTGTGAAAATCGCTGCCGACTGCAAATCTCATTCATAAGCCGTCAGCACATCGCGGTATTGTATTCGTGCTTCTTCCATTTCGGACGTTTTCACGCTTGTACTTCGCTTATTTCTCACTGAGTGGTTATCACTTCCAATTACCGCTCCAGTCGCTCAACAAGTCCCCCAGTGTACACCACGCACAAAGAGCAATTTCTCTGACACGTCAATGGCACTAAGGGTCGTCTTACCGAAAAACTGTTCTTCGCTCCGGAATTTCGAACTCAGTCGGAATGCTCTTCTCGATTCTGAGAGCATCGAATACCCTCTCACATGTGCCGTCACATGACTCATGTGACATGACCCAGATCCATCAGAGGATGGAGGGAACATTTTCAGGTTGGAATCAGAACTCTTTGCAAAGCCAAGACCCCGAGACTGAACAATCGGCGCAGAGCACCCTTCCCAGGATTCCGGGCGTTGCGGTTTCCGGGACTCCGAAAGACGGCCCGAATGTGAACTAGAGCTTCCGTTACATCGTTCGGACGATATTCAATCAGATCGCGCTCGTATCGAGACACCTGTATTGACCGGCGCAAGCGCGGTCAGCCATCTGATCGGCGATGTCTTTTTGATGGCCAGGCATGAAGGCATGAGTCTGTGAGCGGCTTTGGATCGCTAAGTTAATGCGATGACTCCGTCGGTCGGCACTACTCCAGCGGATAGGAGCGTCACGTTTTACCTTCGTGGCTGAAGACGGACTTCCAGCAGCGTTGCATGGTGATTACGATCTGAAGTACCGTGACCGTATTTAGAAATAATTTCATTAGTTTCAACGAAATTTGGCCGTCAGCCGACATTTCTGGTGGCTTTCGCCTTCTTTGTTTACGGACTGCATTCGAATGAGCGCCCTTTTTCCGTTCATTATCCATGCTGAATTTTCCATGTGCCGCGACCGATTGCGAAGATATGGCTCCGGGTGCATTCTAGCCCGAGGGTCAGAATGTTCTCATGCAGGAGTGACTCTGGAACTGCCCCTCGGAGCTCCCGATTTGGTCGGGACACGGAACTAGGATTCAAGAGGATCGAGAGGGGCTGGAGAGAAATTTTGCCAATTTGGCGGATGCCGCCTGGAAACAATTGTTTCCGAATGCGATCGCGCACGACAGTGAGACTCATGGGACGCATGATTTCATCTTCTCCCCGATCGAAGAGAGGAAACATTGCCATGAACGAAAACCGACATGATTGAGCTGTCGTGAGTCGTACGCGGATCAAGCGCCGATCGTAGTGCTACACGTCGGATGTTCTCCGAAGTCAAGGCCATTCAAGCGGCTACCTGTCGATCCTTCGCATTCTTCGAGTTCGAGCACTCACGGCATGCAAAACACATTATTTATCGGTGAGACGAGCGCCGCAGGATGTTAATTAGTTTTTCGATTGATTAGAAACAATTCTATCGAACGATCCGGAGACCCTTCTCGGACCGACACCACCGAGAACTCTGCGTATTGTCTTGCGGAACGATGCCTGGCAGGGCGGCAAGTGATTCTGACTTCCGACTTTGGATCAGAGAGCGTGCAATTTCACGAGGATACAGGTGTCGAAAAATCGGGCCAAGGAATGAATTTTTCTGGATTCCGAAGAATGAGGTAAAGAATGCTGTCTTGAGTCATCACACGTCGCGACAATCCAATCGGGAATACCTGACAGGTGTCAACTTCAATGGAAAACTCGAATTCCGCTCCTAAGCTTTATTTACGACCAATGGCGATCGCTCGATATATATTAAACATGACTCCCAGACGGCACTTCTGAGACGTCAGGGATCATAACTCGGTTTATGAAATTCCCGCGACGATATATAAGTACCTACGTACGTTCCGATCATTTTTTCCCGATTCGCGGGAACCATCCTCGAATCGCCGCCTTTGCGGACATTCATCCCGAAAGCTGTGAGAAATCACAGCACAAATCTATAGAAAAACCTTGATGGAGCGCGGAGCCGGAAGCGGAACTCCGAACCAGAAAATCCTCCACTTGCCAATCGAGTGTTATCCGAAGACCGACGGTTTAATCCTAAATCGAAGAAGGAGATCTCGGTCCACAACTCGTCATTCGACTCTAATTCTTGAGTAAGTTTGGGAATTTTTCGGCCACCAGATCCGCGAGTTGATCTCGTGACGCTGTGGAGGCGAGCCGTGTGCCCTCGCACATTTGGGACTGCTCTTTAGAGAGATTCTTCGCGCAAGTTATCGGATGAAAAACATGTACCAGACCGGGGTCCGGCGCTCTGAACACAGTCAGGTTCGAATGAACAACCTTATCGAACAAATCTACATCTTCTTTGCCCCAACCATGAATGTTCGTATCTAGACCGCCCACCATCATCAAGTCGGAATGGAAGATGCTCACAATACCGAAACCGAACTGTCTCCAATATCCGTGACGGTCGTCGATCCTAGCTTCGTTGCCGACCACATCTGGATCGTATTGGCTGAATACAATGGGGAAATACACAGTGTTGCCCTGTATCGTGTTCCAGCTAATTCGTTGGACGAGTCCCCCGTCGAAGATCATATCGACGTCGACGAAGAATAGGAGCGCATCCATGGAGAAAAGCTTCGCTCCGATCTCTAGAGCTTGCGCTCTGGAGAATTGGCCGCTCGCTTCAACCAGTTTGACATCGTGATCCTTGTATCTGAAAAGAGGATGTCGACTTTGACAGACATAATCATTGCAGTGATAATAAGTCATGGTTGAGCAGCGGTTCCCGGTGAAAGTTTTCCTCATCCCCGGTCAGCGGAGCCGAAATGACGTCCCGCGCTCCCCATAGGCTCATACTTGTTTCTGAACTCCTCCAAGAGCTGCTTAGGATCTCCCTCCATAGAAGTTCCCCCCTCCGGAGTTCTCGAAATAGACCACAGCCAGTGCGGTCGCGTGTTTTTTCAGCACACAATTCTTCTCGTATGTTAGGAGGAACCGCTGGAAGGCTTCTGATCGGCCGGCGAGTGGAACGATGAAGTGCACCTGTGGGTGAAGCGGATTCCTCTGTCACGTTTTCGCCTGCAGCGAGCTCTCGAGTAAGGAGCACTCGAGCACTCGCTCGCACGAATATCCACTCGTGACAGGTCGAGGAGGATCGATTTTCATCATATCGCCGAGGACCTTACTTTCTTAGGGGGACCCTCGTCTATGACTTTGACCATGGGTTCCGCGAAGCTCCTCCGGATATACGCGTGTCTCCTTACCGGGATGCTCATCCTCCGACCGCGGAACTTGCGATAACTCAATAGGAGATCCAAAATGTAGTCGATTCCCTGACCAGGGGTGTACCTGTCGAAGTAAGCTCAGGTGACCACCATTTGTTCCGTCCAGAGGAAGCGGAAATCTTTTCATAAAAAGGGGCATCTCGAACCTACCGAACATAACCGTACATGATGTCGCGAAACTCAATCACGCGACCTCTCTGCTTCGAATATCGATTGATCATCGTCATCAGATCTGATACCACCTGGAAGGTTGCCGGGGAAAGGAAAATTGGTCCAGGTCACAACCGGTGCGTGTTATTACATTATCATTATCATTGATCTGCGGGTCATCTCTGTTCACAGACTCGCTTGCTGAGTGACATCAGACACGACAATCACGGTACCCTATTGATTGCGAGCTCATTGTAGGACTCGATTCGGCGTCGCGGGTTCAGGCTGGCCGGACTGTAATAGTTCTTCGCGAAGAAGTCCCAAACTTGAACATCTTCCAGAGACATGGGCTTGTATTGTTTGAAGGGATGCTCGAGGAGTCGATTATCGATGGCTGGGCACTCTTCTCCATTTAATAATCTACATTCGCTTCCTGCAACCGACAGAATCATCAATTTCCTACGATGCTTTTCCGTGAGGCATCCCGTGACGATTCGGGCCGCGTACGAGGCGGCGTTCCCTCATTCTCGAGTAGTAGAAACCTTGTAACTTTAGCATGAGCGCAGCGTCCCGGTCGAGTTCAAGGATCTGGTGTCGGAGTTCGGCGGCTTTGACTTGCAGGAAGACTTTATGCATCAAGTACATCTGTTGAGGTCGTTTTATCGGATGAAGAGTGATGGCTTTCTGCAACACGGAGTCCGCAACGGCTTCGGCTTCGATCTCCCCTCGAAAATTGTTGTGAAATATCGACTGCATCTCGTACGACCATGTGCAAGGCACGCCTTCGAGGAGAACAGAAAGGGAAAGAGAGAGTAGTTCGTAAGGTTCCTCGACCCCGAGGTCTCGGGAGGGCTCGATACAAGAAACGCTGGGATCAGAGATTCAGGCATGTTTGATCTTAGTCTCGAAAATCCGAACACATCTGTTGGTTCTCAACTGACCAGCGAATTTGTGCACGCATCGACCAACCTCGACGTCTTCATGTGTTGAATAGAGATGCTCCAAGCAATACCTGGAAGAAAATAGGCTCACCAAAAAGCTCGCTTGGGATTCGTGCGGCGCGCATCGCGCGAACATCACCCAATGCAGCTCCTTTTCGATGTTCTCTCGAAGCGTTTTCGAAATACCTTATGTGCGGGCCTATGAGGCTTAAGGTTTTTCTGCTCATGATAATCCCTGGTCCTCCCATGCAAAAATTTTGGTTCGGCCCGAGATTGAGTTGGCCGTGCTCAGCTTTATTCCCCAGTCCAGCTTGACCTAGTGAGAGACAACATCATCATTATTCATTCGTGGAAGATCCCTCCCAAGAACACGTAGGTATGTGAAGTCGAGGATTTCAGACAACTTTTTTTCTCAAATCAATCTGAAAATCATATGCTTTTGAATTGGTCACGTCCTCATTCTTCCTCTTCGATATTCACCGATCAAGAGAGACTTCGATGAGTTGATGGACCGCAGGAAGAGTTCCAGGCGTTCAGTGTGCACGTATACGTCGTCATCACAACGCATGAACCATTCGTACTTGTCCAGAAAATTCTCGTACATATATTTGAGCATCATGAATGATTTCTTTTGCGGCGGGTAAGAGTCGTCCACGCTGCGTAAGGCGACTAGAGGTAGTCCTTGCTTGGAAACCTGCAATCGGAATTCGCTTTCTGGATCACACATCGAGCTGTGGACCCAACGATCGGCAGAAATCATTTCCGATTCCCTCGCTTCTACTCCTTGGAATATTCCGGTCCTCCCTGAGAAGAAAATGAGATGGACGAACCGTTCCCTCGGAGGAGAAAAAAAGCAAGCTCCCAGAGCTTGTTTGGCCCCATGTTTCGTATATGGCGACAGCCCGTGAGTCAATATATTTCTGAGCGGTCATGACACCTGAAAAACATTTTGGCATGAGCGTGCGGTGCGCGGTCAACAATGCTCCGCGCCTCTCGTGATACAGGACCACTGTCCTGGGCTCGATGCAATCGCTCCCCCGATTGTCTGCCAGGAAGCGGAGATCCCCAACAGCTCATGCCAGAGTGGCGGGAGACGATCGGAATTCGCTTTATATTCGGAGCTGCGCGTCGCTCGCTTCTGGAAATCAACCTTGTCTGTTCGACTCGAATTGTTCCTCAGCGGAGATCCGCTTCGGCGCGTGGTTGTGCTTATTCAAGGGTAACTATCAACGCGGTCCACGTTAGAGATTCAATGACCCGGTCAGCGTCAGTTTGAATGAATACCTGCCAGGCCGACTACCAGAATAAATGAATAATAATAATAACGAATGACACGATGAAAGCGAAAGGACCTTACCGGTGAAAAGCAGCCCGCTCTGACCGGCGGCGTCCGCGCTGACCAAGCTCTGCGCGATCCGGCGTGACGTTCTCCTTGCGACCTCCCACAATCCATTATCACAGCTACTGTTGTATCTGACTCGAACAAGAGTGACCTTTCAGTCATTATACCCTCGAGCAACCAGAGAATCTACAAGTCGCTGGACTGGTTCGAAGACAGGACGATGAAAATCTAACTCCAAACATCAGCTACGCAAATTGTTTTCAACCCCCTATCGCTCTCTTGTCAAAGCCGTCTCTGGGAAGTGTGCCCTCAGTCCTTCAAAAGGAATTTCGAACGGGCAGCGAGGGAGGAGTTCTCCAGATTTCCAGATGATATCGACTCGTAAGCCAAACGGGAAGCGAGGAGAGAACAGATCGAGTTCAGGACGCCGGAGGCCAGAAGCCACGGTTTTAGTGCGCTAGGATAACTCACCTCAGCCAATACAGAAGTTGAGAAGATATCGAACATCCAACAAGACAGCCCAAGAGCAGACTGCAGATAGCATTCAGATGTGTTCGGCGTAGCCTCACTCTCCTTGTGATTTCGGGTGAGCCCAAGAGAGGCTCGCGACCCCCGATCCTCATGGCGACCCGGTGTTCTCACTCCATGATTCCAGCGGGCTCATTCCTCCGCGGCTGCCTGTGGATCAAAGCGCATCTTGGAATGCTTCGCTCCGAGCTGTGATTCGAGCTGGAGTTCACTCAAAAAAGTAGACTCCACGACGGCAATATTCTATGTGCAGTATACACGGTAGAAATAAGGAAAAGTTCTCCGATTGGCATCGAAAGGGAACGGCTCCCGTCATGATATGATTCGATGAATAAGAGCGGTTGCCCCAAAGCGCCACTTCGACTCCGGATTCACTCGACTCAGTACACATGACTTTAGCTGAGGGTCTGCACTTCAGTCAAACGCTCCACATACGACGCAAATTCTCTAACGAGGAGTGGTTACACGAAGAACTTATCCGTTGGATGAGACGAACCGTTGAGGAATCACAATTAATAATAATCGATATCGACGTGAACAGGGCGATCAACGAACTCTTGGAGAAGAGTTCGACGTGATGCACATCTGGCACAGAACATATGCGCGCGCGATCGCTCTCCCGGCTTCGAGTGAACGATCTTTCACCAATTTTTTCTCTACTTCTCCTCCCGAACGGGTTACGCACCGAACACGTCATGGAGCAGCACAACATCTAGTTTCGGTCCCCGCGATGCTGTGAAACTTCCGACCGAACCGGAAACAACCAACAGAGCCACGAGAACGCCGCCATCGAAGCATTGAGAGAATGGCGTGGAAGCGCTTGAAGAGCGAGCCTTGGGAACACAATGCGACGATGAGCCGGTGCGGCTCTCCGATGATACGCTCCCAGATAAACTGACGCAACTTTTTTTCTTGTCAACGTTGCTTACCGTCTGCGCATCAGACTGCAGAGCTGCTGGATCTCGACGCAAGTGCTCACCGTCGTGGAGTAATCCGTTGACACGAGCTGCCGAACGAAAGCAGCTGACTGTGAGCACTCCGAGCGGATAGCGACTTATTGGACCGGCTCCTTGAGCTCTCTCGTGTTCAGGCGCTCGAACGACCAGTTCGACAGCCGTCGCCCGGGCAGCTTAAATATAGAAACAGCTCCTTCTCCGAGCGAGTCGAACGGGGTCGCTTTCCATGTCGCCGCGGAGGATGTAGAGACCGCTCCGACAGAGATTGCTCCGGATTCAGTCGTCGAGCTGGGCCTCCGAATGCTCGGTCTCGCAAGAGTCTACGACCGTGAGCGGTCGCTACTACTACCAACCACTTCCTGGAGCCGTGGTTTCCGGGAAAATCGAAATCTACACTGGAATTCGACCCTGACCCACACAGGACCCCTGCTCAGTCCTTCGGAGCAGCGGATACATCGAGATCTGCAAATAAGTTTCGAGACCGGAGCCGTTTGGGGATGTGTTCCCCGGAAAAACGACTCGGCACTTTTTCTGGCATGCGCGTGAAGAATCGTGGAGATCTTCGGACAAAGGATGCTGTGTTGGACCGGAGGAAAAAAATCCGATAGGAGTCGCTTACCTTGAAGGCCATCGATGCCGTGACGAGCCCGCTCGCCAATATGTTCAGTGATCGCTGTTGCAACGGTCCGGTGGTGCGGTGAATCTATGTTCGAAGTCTTTCATCCGCTGCTCTTCTGGCAGGGGTCGACTAAACAGATGTTTCGCATAAACGATTGCGCGGGTGGTCCAGAGACACACGCATCGCAGGAGTGTCAGAGGAGTTCAGCGTTTTTCGGGAATGTGCGGAAGACCTGGATGTTTCCCCTCCTGGGATTCCCTGCCCAGCCTTTAGGATTCATCTTCGCCGAATACAATCGGGTATTCGGTTCCAGGAATCGATAAGGGTCGTGTTCGCCAGAAGGACGACGACCGACGACCTCGCAGGGTTGCGGGACCCAATTCCGAATTCGCGCCGGGGAGGGGCTGTCGTTCCCGCATCAGTCCCTCACACCGACAAAGAGAGTCGGGCTAGCGAGCATTTACGATTCGGGGATCCCGATATGCAGTTTCTCGAGGAGACATCATTATAAGCGCAGGAATCCTCTTGATAGATTTCAGATAAATGGATCTTCGCTCCATCTGGGACGATCCCTTCGAATCCTTTGAGCGAGATCAACGAATACTCCGGGTCATCTCCCTTGCTGGGAGCCTACGCAGCTGGAATTACCTCGTCGGTGGGAAATTGGCAGAGGTCAAGGTCATTTCTCGCGTCGACTTCCCTCGTGGTTCCGCGGGATCGTACGAGAGCTTCACTGAGATTTTTGCAGGTTATACTGCCGATAAGTAGCGGATTGATACCTGGAACTTCCGAACATTCTGTCCTCCTACATGCCGTTGCCCTTTGTCCTCCCGGGAACCCGTGGATAATTGCTGTCGGGTCCGGATCCACTCTCCCAGCGAAGGGAAAAGCGAGCTCAACTTGAATATCATATTTTGATCGGATACTCGAATTTTTGTTTTGTAGCTTCTTCAGCTCGGGAAATCTCTCCCATCATTTATTCCACTGCTTAGAAATGACCGAGTGATAGGAACTAGAACATTGCGAAGCACCGGAGCTTCAACTCGGCAGCAGAGAGAAATTCCTAAATCGAATGGAACATCCAACCCCCCAAAACTTAACGGACTATAACCAGAATACTTACGTTACAGAACGACCATGAAGAGGATAGGATCTAAGAGCGCAAATGTTCATGACAAGGTTCAACAAGGGATTACCGTCAGGACAGCGAGCGGGAAGCGTCCAACTCCGAATAAAAATCACATATCTTACTAGAACAAATAAGAAGCCCTTCTCCCGCATATTATCCATTGATCAGAAAGGTCCGACCTCAACAAGAATGGTCGTCCCCGAACATTTTCCCGTCCCCCCTACCCAATACAGTAAGTCGTTCGATAACTGCCGCCTAACCGTCAGAGTCTTCGACGACCTCCGATGTCGAATCCGGAGCGCTCGTGCTACGATCATGCGAGGCCATCGAGCTGTCGGCTTCCGCGAACGACGCGCTGTGATCGTCAAAGCTGTCGTCGACCAAAAACGATGCACCGTCGGTGGGGTGAGAAGTCGTTTCGAGGATCGATTGCTCGATCACACTCTGATCGAAATCGTCTTCCTCCTCGAAAGCCTTATCGTACGCAGCTTCCTCGATATGGCGCTGCTTTTCGTCCTCGTCGCTCGAGGCCGGCGCCGACGGACTTTGGCTCTCGCTCGAGAGAACCGGACTTGGGGTTCGTTTCACAACAGCAACCGAACGCCTCTTTGACTTTGCGGGGGAGGTGGACGGGATTTCTTCCGGATCTTCGCTCGCCGTTTCTTCCATTTGTTCCTTGACGCTCGCTGGGTTGCAATCCGAGCTAGATTCCGAGTCGGATATCCGATTGCGCTTGGGACGCTTCTGTTTGTTAATGATGCTATCCTCCTCGTCATCGCTTTCGATAACTTCGAACTTTCTGCTCCCTCCGCTGTGGACGCTGAGTGGGGAAGCCGCTTCGTGGGGAGACTGCGTGCGTTCTGCAGCTGCTGACGACTCCGGAACTTCATCTGATTTTCGTTTTTGGCCCAAGATCGCGGCCTTGACGTCATCTTTCTTCTTCGAAGGTTCCTCATCGTCTGACACTATGACGCATTCGCTGTCGTCGGCAGACGCCTCCAGTCGACTAGGCTTCGACTCGTATACTATGCTGACCTCCTCGTCGTCGGAGCTCTCGCGTTGCCTCTGTCTCGGCTGCACCTTCGGTTTCTCATCTTCACTATCGTCGTCTAGAATGATGCAATCACTCGATGCATCGCTTTCCGACCTGAAGAAGAATAGAGTCGCGCTTCAGGAAGACGGCGCTTCGTCCCGGAATATTTCGCGTAGAGTCACTCGCCCTAGATCCTTACCCAGCCGAGTCACGTTCGACCCTTGGGGGCTCGTCGCGGTACACGGGCGGCAGGTGAGCTGTAGCCATTCGCGCGGCGAGATTCCTCTGTTGAGCTGAACGACTGTTCACGTCCGGAACCAGATGCGGATTACGTCGAAGATCTTCCTCGATGATCTCCGCATCCTTCTCTCGTAGGACCCGCGCTCTTTGGACCTGGGAATCAGGATCGTGATTGAGTGAATACGCTCGTAATCGCAATCTCCGGACGAAGACTCCAACACGTCCAGAGCGTCGAGATCCTTCGCGGCCCTCCGGAGTGGCGGTGCTCTCACCTGGTGTGTTATGAATTCTCTCTGTTGCTCGGAAACGTCCTCTTTCTCTTCCTCGGTGGAGAACATTAAATCATGGTGAGATACACCGAATACCATGTTGGTGCTCATCAGGAAAGACTTGTGAATTTCTATCTCCTTGGACAATAATTTTGTGTGCATTTGTTCTAATTGAACTTGCGTCTCAGATCGGAGCGGATCGTTGAGAACAAAAAGATCTCGCAGCTGACTGCGGGTGAAATATCTGGAAGATTTAAGGAGACAACGTCTTGGACCTCGCACGGTGAGGCTGAGCGTGGCAATCTGTTCATTCGGTGACCAGTCCAGAGTCCTGACCCTCGAGGAGGTCTCTGAACTCAATGCATGTATGTATGTGTATGCATACCTGGTGGGATCGGCGACGTTCCCAGTCGTCTGCTTGATAATCGAATCCTTGAAAATCTGACGCGCGTAAATCTTCTCCTCCACAGTACCGCAGGTGATGAGTCTGTACACAAGAACATCTCGAGTCTGACCAATACGGAAAGCACGATCAACTGCTTGCGCGTCCGTGGCTGGGTTCCAATTAGGATCGTAGATAATGACGCGGTCGGCGTTCGTCAAGGTCAAACCTACGCCACCGACCTGAAGAGGGAATAACCTCATGAAGTCCGCTCAAAGTGGGTCGGCCGCACGCCCCTGACATGTCGAATTCTGCCGATAAAAAAACAAGATAATCGCTTCGTACTTGCGTGGTGAGAAGGAAAACGTCGCTTCCTTGTTTCTGGAAGGTGTCCACGATGCGTTTCCTCTCAGCGGTCTTGTGTATGGTTCCATCCAGACGCGAGATCGTGAAACGATGCGATCTGAGGATGCGTTGAATCATGTCTAGGATTCTCCGGGATGTAGAAAATATCAGCGTTCGATGTCCTGGAAGCAGAGTCTCGTTCAATCACCCCGAGATTCGGATCGATATCAGAATTGTCAGTTTCGTTTGTGAGGGAAGTTCCCCGCAGATTTCCCGGGTCCTAACCTTCTTCGCGAAGCTGTTCCGTAAGTTTCAACATGAGTCGCATCTTTCCGCTCTCGTTCAAGAGATCCTCGTCACTGACGTCGTCGATGGAGAACGGGCAATGTTTGTCATCCTCGAGGAACTCCTGAATTTCCGCTTCCGTCATGTCGTCGCACAAACCTGTCACGGAGAGCCAAGCGTCGCTTCATCAGAATTAGGAAACCGTCGAATGAATAATTGTTCCAAATTGCGAATCGCCTCGTCGCGACGCTTTTTCTCCGCCTTCATTCCATCGGATACGCTCGGAAGGCTCGGCGATTACCCACCCAACTGAACGCAGGCTTTCTTTGGAAGTAAGCGTGGGTGATCACAAATTTTTTTCAGTATGTTCAGTTGCACGAGAGGAGACTTCGAAGTGAGCAGAATGGCTTTCACGTCGTCGGACTGCAGAAAGTCCCGATAGAGCTCTTGTTGAGTTTCAGAGAGATAAGTCCACAGCACGAGATCTTCTTTTTGCGCCTGCAACATTCATGAATGAATTCACGGTTCTCCCGCTTCTCCAATTGATTATAGGCAATGAAATCTCCGCTATCCCGACCTCGATTCGAGGCCCGGTTCCGCTGCGGAAGACTTCTGCCTTCGTTCGTCGCAAGAAGTACGGTGCGATCATCTCCTTGAGCTGTTTCGCCAGTTGAACACCCATTTCTCGTTCACCTGGTTTCGCGTCACGTTCCCGTCCCCTGGAAACGAATGTCACGCTGTGAGCAATCCGAACTGAGGTATTCTCAGGAAGACTCGATCGTTGATAGATTAGGAAGCGAATCACAAACCTATTTATTGGAGTTTCGAAATCCTGCTTGAATCCTGCGAGATTTCCGAAAAGCGTTCCCTGATGCGTGAAATGATACAAGCTCCACAGCTCACTGAGGTTGTTCTGAACCGCTGTTCCGGTCAGCACCTGCGGACATAGAAACCATAATACGGTCGCCGTCCCCGATACCAATGTGGAGAAACGCGAAACACTGATTGTGAGGTATTTCGCTGAACGAGCAATGATCTTCGTAGGCTCATCATTTACCAATCGATGATGTGCTGGCAAACCGAAAACAGCGGACTGCGTCTTTGTGGGATTCTTAATCTTATGACCCTCGTCTAGGATCACGTAATCCCAGATGAATCTACGGCTCCCGTTGTTCCGTAGATCTTCGTGCCGCGTCGTGACCATGCCATACGTTGTCAATATCACACCTCCGCGGTTCATCACCTGGACGCGGAGAGAATGTGAACTCAAGTACCAGCGTCCGGCAAGCGTTCGCCGAATCTGTGAGAGGATTTACAGCCTGATACCAGGCTGAAACTCTTTGGGACCACGATGCGACCGAGTGTCCACCCACTTTTTTGAGGAAGAGCTCTTTCTCTCGCTTGGTTGCCGAGTGGTAATCGTATACAGTGATGCCGGGTGCCCATTTCTCGAATTCAGTGCACCAGTTGCCGATTAGCGACACGGGCATGATGAGGAGAACCGACTTCACTTTCTCCATGTCGAAAAGTCCTGCGGAAGATGACGAGGTCAAATACAGCCGCAGGTTCCATCCCTATAGTATTATGCCTGAGCTAGGGGAACGCGGTCCAACACGTCCATGTGTGTCCCAACTCACCGGCAAGATAGGCGATTACTTGGATGGTTTTACCCAAACCCATATCATCTCCTAGAACACCGCCTTTCTTCCGCTGATGGAGTCTGTACATCCATTTGAGAGCGTCGATTTGATAAGGGAATAGCCTCGACTGGATTTTCTTGTGTAAGTAATATCCCGGTGTGAGCTCCACCATCTGCAGAAACAGAGTAAATTAATAGTCGACATCGCTGTCGCCATCAGTTCTCCGCCCGACGCGATGTCTCTCGAGCGCACGGCCACCGTTCCCGACGTCAGACTCGTTACCGGAGAGTCACCGATCAGCTTTCAGTCGGTCAGCGAATTGAATGTCGAAAATCTTTTCGAGTACGCCAATCTCTTAGCAAAGAATTCAGTAGATGGATCTATTGGCTTGCCTCCTCTCCCATCTTAGCTCCTTCCTCCTCAGGTGCTGAATCTTCGCTCCCTTGCTCCTCGAGGGCTTCCCGCAGCGTCTGAACCTTGGATTTGATTCGTTCATCATTTGGGGTAATTCTGGAATGGATATCTGTTTTATGAAGTGGCATCTCCCGCGTAAATCATGGAGTTCCGGAAAGGAACGAGAAGTTAGAAGCGCCGCTATGGGGCGAGCTTCGTTCAGCGTAGCGATTCGGGAGCCTTAGGCCCACATGTTGTTTGGACCACGGTTTCGGCTCGGTCGGCACGAATCTATTCCCGCTTCCACATCGCTGAAAACGACGGTGCACTGTACACATCGCACTTTCCGAAGTGGAAGGCTCCCCGCACGATTGTTCTCACGATACGTATGTATATCCAGTCTCGACCTCGCTCTTACGGGAGACGTGCGGATACACCGAGAATCGGCTCAAGTGTCACAAGAACTGAATCTGACGGAGCCTCAGCTCGGTACGTATTCGAGTAGCGAAGCTCCTCGGGGCAATCCCGACGAGCTTGTCGAACAGAGAGTACAGTCCCCGCCTATAATCAGCTGATGGATCAAGACAGGAAATAGGGCCCGCGATGCAGTTTCAGTCTAAGATTCAGGACTTTTTTTCCGAGACCGGCTCGGATGCATCTCTTCGTTGACGGGAACCCCCGGTAGGTTGACAGCATCAGGGAGTCGACCGAGTCGATCTCAGAGACTCCGTACCGGTGCTGAAGCGATCGACTCCTTAATGGCGGCTATCCCACGATCCACGACTCATTAGCTCATTAGGGATTCCCCATATCGTGGCTCCTTAAGGAGGACATAGTCATCTTCCGGAGGAGAAAAACGAAGTTCAGCTCACGTCGGGACGTGTCCACTCGAGATGGTACTTCGCTAACCGTTGCTGATCGTCACTCACTTGAGAGCATCTTCGAACAATGTCAAGCATTCTTGCAGCTTGCCCTCGGCTAAGAGATTCCTGCCGCGTTTCTTGAGATCGCCGTACTCCATTGTGCTCTGGATCTACGGGAGATCGCGAGTTAAAAAACTGAGAAATCACATTCGGTGCACCGGCTCCCGAAGACACAAGTTTGCCGCGCCGACAGGGGGCGCTGTGAGTGATGCTCGACCCGCGAAAGTTCAAAGGCGGAATGTGTCTCGTCTTTTCCAGATACCTACTGTTTTGAGTTACTCGTAACAATTCCCATTGCCGCAAGTCGCCGGCATTGTCTCTCGCTCCCGGTCCATGGGCGGGCATCAACATGCTTCAATCCGGCTTCGTAGACCCGCTACATGGATGTCTTTTTCCGGGAACGAACTGGACTCCTGAGTATTGATGAAAGCGACGGCGTATTTCCGTTTGACACTCAGTGACGTATTTCACTCAGACCGTGGCAGCGTCCCTCTCGACTATCGACCCTTCGTGCTCGAGTTCCGCTCCGTTTCGACCCCCGTTTTTTCAGTATAACGCAGCTCTGATTCGGACAGGGCCCTCCAGGGGTCGATCGGGCTGACGAGCGTATCGTGGGCTTCCCGCTTCTCGGAATTCTAGCCTCTGAGAGGCCGAGCCCGGAAGATAGCGGTTCCCCTCAGAAGTCGGGATGCCAAAACCGTGGGACCTCCGCTGAATCAGATCTTCTTCTCCCCAAATGTGGAGGTCCGTACGTGGGGAGCTGATACGGACCGGCAGCCGATCACGTTGTATGTTTCCCCCAGCGGCATCCTCCCAGTTTAACTCGTTCTCCCGTCATGAAGTCGGACGGACACCGAATTCTTTCCTGAACACTGACAGAGTCCATCTTGATGAGTTCCAAGCGGAGGAAGCCACATGTCAATGAGAACTATTATTCGAGAGACGCTGGAGAGTCCGGTCAGCAGACTCCAGGCCCAGGATAGGAGTTCAAGAAGACCTAGTTTGGAATCCCTTGAAACGAGACGCTGTCTTGGAAGGCATGGAATAAGCAAGGAGTGCAATTCGCCTCCCGTCACCCCCTCGATGATGATTCGCTCCGCTACCTGCACGTCTGAGGCCAACGTGCTCGCCGAACATATTTCCGCGCTCCCGGGGAGTTGTTTTTTCGGCGATTCTGATGATTCGAACTTCATTGTGTGCGTGTTCGCATGGGACGCATTCCTCGCCGAGGGGTTGCCTTATTTTCCGAGCACCAGTTCTACTTGGAGAGTCTGAACCGAATCGTCGCGCATATCGAACATCCCGTGAATAACCCCGTGGTCCCCGATCTTGTTTATATCATTAAGAACGTATTCTCTACTTGAGAAGGGATGGCCAAGCGATACCCTGAGAGACGGTAAGTCCTAGATCTAGATGAAGCGGACATCCAGCCCGACCCTGGGCGGGGGTAAGGAACATTATCTCACCCTGCGAGGATCTCCCAGAGGAGACTCGGAGAGTCGCCCCGGAGTTGCCCATTTCCCTGTCGATTCGAATATGTGCCCTGAGGGAGTATAGATCGGTAGCTCGGAGTCTAATCGGTCACTGATCGTTTCAGCGGCGATACGGCAAGAGCGACGGTGAGTTTTGCCTCGAATCGGAGGGCTCTCCGATTTGTTCGGAGAGCTCTGATTCTAGAAACGTCGGGGTCGATCAGACTTTGAACCTCCCGAGCATCCTTCGGGTACAGTGTGACGAAGCCGGGACCTAGAGCTCGGGGCCTCGACTGCGAGGGAATTCCACCGAAGGTTCCGATGTAGAGTTTGATTGCTCTCGTGGGGTCGCGACCTGTCCAAACGTGCTTGTCGTATACCTTTAAATTGAAATCCAACTTGCAGAATGATCCTGTCACGGCGAGAATTGGTGAGGAGGATGGATCATTTTGCCTAGATTCCTGGAATAGGGAGTCCTAGCGAATCCAAGGAGCCAGAGCGGAACGTAAGGTGCATGTTTACGTAGAATCTTTTCTAATCAAATCACATCCGTCTCCCCAAGAGCCCTCGACGTCCGACCTGTTACGGAGAAGACCTTCCGACACAAGAGAATCGATCTCCGAGCCCATCGACCTGTCGGTCAGAGCCCCTCCGAGTCCTTCGGCTACGCGGAGTACGTTCCCTGGATTAAGCAGGAAAATGCCAATGAAAATCGGAGCGCGTAGAAAACCGGCGCAAGAAACCAACGGGGACATGCCGAGCACCTCCAGAGGCCCGACGGACGTAGAGGAGATATCTTTCCCGGAAATGATAGACAGTGACGATGGAATGCGGAGCCCAAACTTTCCGACCAAAAGAAGATTTTTCGGAAAAGGAGACGAAGGAGAGGAAGAGGACGAAAGACGTCCGCCTCTGAAATCGGACGCCCGGCTCGAGCGTGCTTTCGGCGTGACACAGAGACCTGCGCCCATAGACATTCAGACTTGGCTGAACGGCGGTCGTTGTGGGATGCTGAGCCCATGGAAAGGAAGCCGGCGTCGAACCATTGCAGAGTCTCACGACTCTTGACTCCGTCTGCAATCGCAAAAACATGCGGACGTTTGTTGCCGCCAGAAGACCTCCGAACGTAATGGAGCTTTTGCTCTGAAGCTCCCTCTGGAGCATCCCTCATTTTATCTTTCACGAAGGATAACGTGGCTAAACATTCATTGTATTCTCCTGACCAATTACCGAAAAAATGACTAAAACATATATTCTTTAACGTACCGAAGTCACGTAATTTACCTTCTGCCAGATACGGGAGATTCGGCCGATCGGGCTCTGTTTCATAGGTTAAGCAATGCTTCGCCGATCAAACCGCACCGCGCGCCCTGCCCCAGTCAAACGGAATTTCCTGAAGAGTCATCTCGGAGATTCAGGGATAGAAGCTCCTAAGATCCCTCTTTGACGCGACGAGTTCGAGTTCAGTTATTCCAGAGTCAGGAAGTCAAGCTCCACTGTCGTGTCTTTTCATGGGGAATCCGCCCTCTCCCAGGCAGTCGCGGGCCACGACTCGTGGCTGGGATAATGTCCGAAAACACGAGAAACAAGACACACTCACACATACCGCACTCGGACCGAATATATTATCCGTCGGAGCGATCTGAACATATGTTTCAGGAAAGACTCTGGATCGACATAAGTTTTTCAGACATGGCCAAAGACCGGCGGGAAAGGAGGGGACGTGTCTGGAGGTCCGGCAGGATATAATATATGTAGCAATGTATTGCTCGCTCACTTGTCCGATTTCATATTCGGTCCCCTCCCCCCCCCCTCTCTTGTGGAATACAGTAGCTCCTGTTCATAGGAAGTGACCGACACAACGTGATACGAGGAGGTGGAGTTTCTACGCAGATAGAGGGCAGTATCTCCGGAGGAGACCACCGGGCTATATCTATTTCCCAATCGCCGAGAGGGTCATCACTCTATTCGTGTACCGATCTAGTTGAGCAAGTCGTTGTACCTAGGCTTATTCGAGAGAGATGATGAAAGAGAAGGTAAAATGTAACCCAGATACATGTGTACATAGAAGCCGAAAAGCTACCGACCGCGCACGCGGTCGAGTGGGACGTTTTCGTTGTTCAGTGAAGAGGTGGAGTAGCTCTGGTTGTTTTTCTTTCTACTGGTTGCTACTGGATGGTTATTATTTGGCATTATGGTAATGATGACGGGCAGGCCGTCATCAACCGTCAAAACAAGTCGAGTCTCTTCTCCGCGCGTTAGATAATCTGATGAAATACAAAAATCTGTCTGGGTGGTCGCCTCCGTTCCCCAAGTCGATCGCCGTCGGACGTAGCCATTGGCCCACTCAATCGCTCGTTCGCTCCTCCGTCTGTCCGTTTATCCGGCTACCGAATTCCACGCTCACGGTAGTCTGGTCGTAAGATCGTCATCGCTTCGAATGCGCCCCTTTCTTCCGACCTCGTCTTGAAACAAATACTCTTCAAAAACCTCGTTTGTTCAGACACCTGATTGAAATGTCAGTCAGAGTCAGTCTCGTTCCCGCGATACCTGATTGAGAAAGGTTCATTGCTACTGCTGTGGCTGGACGCGAAAATCCGACATTGGTTCCGAATCGCACTCTGAACGAGGTTCGAACGTCTCGGAATACATCGCACGGAGCGGAGGAAGAACTGGAGTTCTCTTCGGAATCGGGAAACTTCGGGTTTTCAACAATTGTATCGAGGGCCAGACCATCCACATGGAACGAAGCGAAGTCAGAGGCGAGAGATGATGAGCGACAGCGATACGAAGCCGATTGAGTGAGGGAGGCTGAAATTCCATCGTGCACCGATGCCAGGTTGTGATTTCATTGAGCTTGTTTTTAAATTGTTTGTAACGATGAGTGCCGGGCGCGTATCCTCTCCGTACGCTCCGGATTCACCGTTATAGTGGAGAAGAAAAACGCAGGAAAATTTATCAGGTCGGCACCATGATCCAATGACTGGGCAGCTGGGAACGCGCAGCTGTTCGCCACGCGTAGCTATCCACGGGGCCGTCCGTTCGATTACGAGCGTCAAAGAGACAAATTCGACGTTTTCTAGAAAGACATTTCGCTTCCTTCATCGTTCCGTTCGATCCCTTTCTTCTATTCGCTCACTTTTCGCTGATCCGATCGAGTAGGAGGCAAAGAGAGCGCTGAACATGTCGGGTCATGGAATTGCTGCGGCGCGCGACAGGCGATTCGATACCGGCCATGATCCATGATGATTTGCCGAATATCCCTGGATGCGAAAATCGCCGGCCGACCATTGAGTCGAGCGAAAAACTTCTTCGGTCTCTCCTGAGCCTGTTTCTGACAATCGTCGTCCCTGAGATTTATTTTTCCTTCGAGAAGAGAATGAGCCCCATTTGCATATGGACTTCCGAGACGGAACGAAAAAAGAGCCCGGCGCGTGCGGTGTCAACGACGAGCTCATTTTGACGAGTCCTCCCACTCGATCATCCAGAGGAAGCGATGGCTTCTCATTGAAGTATACCGGTGCCTTCCTCGGAGGTGAAGACTCGCAGGGGCGGCCCCTTCAATTTTCGCTTCAAACAGTGCGGGGTGCCTGTTCGGTTCAACGCTGCCCGATCGCTATCTCGCATTGATATTACTTAAGTCCTAGGTACCACCTATCATTCGGTTCCGACTGCTGCTGCTGCTCTCTCTATCTGAGGAATCGGCTCGCAGCAAAGCTATCTCGGTGAGTACCTCAAACGTTCAACGCGCTAGTTGGAATAGACGGACGACCTGCCGGCCGGCGCGGCGGTACACACTGCAAAGCTACTTAGGGGTTGGTCGATAAATTCGCGCATTTTTATGAGGACAGTTCTAGCGCATCGCGGCAAGGTGAGAATGTACCTACCCCCACTTGCTTCGAGGACCCCCGCTCCCAGCCATGGGTCAGCGCGAGGAAACGGTGGTCGAGTCTTTCGGGGCGAAATATCGCTCGAGATCTTAGCTCCATACGCCATCATTCACAAACTAAGCAAAAGGGAGCTGGAGAACCGTTAGCGGTGAAAATAAAAGTCGCTCTTCTCTCGGCTAGCATCGTTGAATCGACACGCGAAATGAAGCTGTCACTTTTGTCTTCAAAGAAAATTTCTACCCTCGTTGATCGCCCTCGTATGTTTTGTCGTTTTCAGTAACAGCGCCTTCGGCAGCGGAGGGACGAGATAGAAAAATACAAGATACGTTTTTTCTTCAATCGATTCCCGTGCTCAGAAAACAATGACACTCTTTCAGTCTCCCGTTCGTTTCCCCAACGCGGCTGCTGTCGTAGTCGTCTCCGATGATTTCAGAGCTCTTCCCCGTCTACCGACAACCAGCTCAAAGTGATTGGATCCCGGGCGTCTACGACGACGCGAGCACCTCGTCGGAAAGATCGAAGAACGACGGTGAAGATCTGGGGAACGAGCAGGAGGAGACGACCTGCTCGTGTTCACCAGAACGCGCCAAGTGTTGATTATTGGAGTGGTCTGTCAATGTCGGAAACTCACCCGGAATCGGTCGCTACCGCGGTCCACGGAGCGACAAGGGATTCGGACGGAGAAGTCGATGCTTGACAGTTTTAAGAGCCCGCCAGGATTAGAGAAATAGTGGAGAATGAAGAATACAGAAAAGCGCCGAGCTACCTCACAGTCAAATCCGCGCATCGGATCTACGCGGCTCATAAATCAAGCCCGTATCATCACCCACGGTTTCGTCACTGAAAAAACACCGCTCTCTTTCTACCTGTCTCCCTACTTAGTTAGCTGGCCATGCTCATAGTTCGCTGCGAAAACTATCGTTCAGCAGGTGATTTGGGCACACGACCAGCTTGTAGCTCTTTTTCTCGATGCTCCTCCTCTGGTCAGTACCTAATACCGCACCATAGACTGTAATTTAATCTCAGCCTTCGCGGTGCCCAACGGTATTCAGAATTCCGCGCCTCGAAGCCTCTCCGGTGATCATGGGTGCTCTATGCTCAGTCGTTCGATGGTTTCAAGAAACCCGATTCTCCTTAATGAAGCTGCCGTTCTCGATGACGGATGCTCAGCAGAAAAAACTCGGAAGAACCCCTTGCGTCCCGGCACTAGAACTAGAGACGGAGTGCTCACGTTCGCTGGCATCCTGAGCTTGCGTCTTTCTTGCAAGACGGAACGGCAGACGTGTTTTCAGTCGAGAAGCGATCTACTTAGCGGCATGCTCGATGTTCGCGCCGTGTCAGAGCGGACATCAAGAACTCCAAAAGCGAAGCCACCGATAATTATTGTACCGCTGACATTTTCCGCAGCGACAGAAGCAGTTACAGGAGCGTAGTTTCTGAACCCCCTGTCGCGATCCGAAGAAGTGCCGAAGTCCGTCGAATCCCGCAGAGACTAAAGACACCGATGTTTGGAGAGCGGCAACATTTTGCGTCAAGAATAAAGCGGAGCCGTTCTAGCGTGAGGGTCGCATGATTTCCGACTTTGGAATTCTCGAAAAGTCCGATCTTCACTCATGACGTCACCGGTGTCAACTAGGCTCGGAGAATCGCGGAAGTTCGCCTATTCGTGAGTTGAGGCTTCGCGGAGCATTCACGATCCGATTCACGTCTCACCGTCTGCATCGAGCGAGGCTTACGTTATCGCCCGAAGCTGCTTGTAAAGACGGTTAGCGCGCGGATATGATGGATGATGGAATTACTGATTAGAACAATGAATGGGCGAAACGCTGGTCGCTCGCATGGGCCGCAGAGTATTGCAGGAATTCCGCGCTCTAGAGGCAGTGTTTGGAGAACAAAACGATCGAATAAACGGTACAATTATTGAATCCGTCAAATCTCCCGAGCTTGAGCGTTGCTGCAGTCGACGGTGGCGGCGACTGGAACCGACGTCTGCGCAATAGCTAATTTGTCCTTGGGGCCTCTCTCTTCATGAATGTTCCCATGACGAACGTTGAGAGGTTTCGATATGCCCCCGTTTCTCACGATGCCGTCAGCCACTGCGTGATAGCGGGCACCCCGTTTTCTTCGTTTTGAGACAACGTGCAGTGTGTACTACTCCATACAAGTCGAGCAGGCCGAGAGATGCCCCCGATACAAAACGTGGGAACTCAGCTTCAGCTAATCGATACTATTCCACAATGAGGCCATCATGGGAAGTTCTACAACTCATTTTGTCGGGGAGTCTCGGAGTCGTGCCCGCGGCCATAAGAGATCGAGTACTGCCGAGTCGGCATCGCCAACCACGAGACGGATTCCTCCGCCTCGAAAACAAGGTTCGGCTCTACGGAAATCGCGATCCGTCTGAAATGCCGATCGGACCTCATCTTCGGATATTCGGGTTCGGGCCTACGTTTGGAGAACCGTCAAGGTCGTTGCTGATATAGTCATCAGAACTCGGTGTTTGTTTGAACAAACGATGTCCGCCATTCCTTCCGTCATGTCGCCAAATTAGGGTTGACTTCAAGGACGCGATGTGCATGTCCTCCGAGACATTCGGACCGTCTTGACACACGAAGCCTACAGTCGGTAATGATAGTGCTTGGGGGCATTGACTTTATGTGACGAGATCCGTAGACCACGTCGTGCCATACAGTGATGCAGAAGGAAGGGAACGGCGACAACTTGGAGAGGTCGATCGACTCGAGACGTCGGACCAGTAGCGGCCAAGTTCCTTAAATCATTGTGCGTGAGCGACGTCATCCGCCGACACGATTGAGTCATTACTAGCCAAGGAAATTAGCGCTGATAGGTTTGCGCTCCGACGCGCGCTATTCGCGACGTCAACAGAATGTCATGGCTCGGGATCAATTAAGTAGGTATATATTCCTAGGTACAGTGAAACCGAAAAAACTGGAGTCTGCTCAGTCGGGCTGACCCACATTGCCTCCGAGAAAAATCCCCATAGTCGTGTCACCATTAAAAACGTTGTAATACAGTCACACACGCGCCCACGTCGGTTTTCGTAGATGACAGGACCGAAGCGGAGAGACGCCAAGTTGAACGTCGACCCAGATGTCACCGCAGACCGTAGAACAATTTGGGGCGCCCAACCCTCGAAATCATCGGTAATCAGGTACACATTAAGAGGAATGTAAATAAACCAGACTCGTTTTCGCTCTAGGCGTTTCTTCCCCGACTCCTCGCTAGTTCCGAATTCGTCCCGAGCGCACACTGCTAAACATAGGGTCGGCTCAGGCGACAGACGTAGTCTGAGGTTTGGGTGCCGATTCTGGCTACTGTTTCGATCAGAATTTGTGAATGCTTACTTCGTCTGGTGACCGACGGCGAGAGTCGTCAGACGACTCGGTGATTCATTCTGAGCGCCGAGTTCGGACAGCGAGAAGAATCTCTTCGAGCGACTCCTTGGATAAATCTTCGGATCTCACAGCTCATTTCTGAGGCATGTATCACCGGTTCTGTCATTCAGAGCCTTCATCCACCGATCTGTGGAACAATTCGCGCCCCGCGCTCACATCCTGTTGTTTGTCCATTCAGGGTGTTACCTATGACCGGAACCTTCGAAGGAAGCTCCGAGCTGATACTCGAAAGCAGAAGCGACTCGGAGGTACAGGGAGCAGAATAACAGGCTCAAAGGGTTTGGAGAATCGTTTCGGAAGCGTAGGGGTCGTAAAACAAGGAGCTCGTGAACATCGTCGTAACGGCTCGTAAACATGCAGATGATACAGAAGAAGAGCAAAAGTACCTACATCTATATAAAGCGGGACGGCTGCTTAGGGTCACTCAAGTAGAGCACCACGCCTCTATTTGTATACAAACGAGTGTTGATTTAGAACTTGAATCCTACACGGGAACCATTGCGGCCGAAGACAGTATCAGTCGACTTCATTTTAGCGTGAAACGAAAGTCAGGTAGAGCTTCCCTGCTCGTTAGCTGTATCAGGAGGGATCGGAGATCCGATGTCTCAAAGATCTCCGCCTGAAGGAATCACTGAGGAAGCTCGAAGATACGGATCTCATGTCTCTTTCAGTACATCTTATGTCTCGCGTTCTTCATTCTCTCCGAGCGCTCGCGAATTTATCGTCGACGTCGGCAGGAAGCTGAGAGGAATCGAAATTTAGGTGCTTATGTTCGACTACTGACCACCCGCAGCCGACATATATCTGACTTAGGTTCGTTAGCGACGCTACTCTCGCTGCCCTCCTCTTCCGTCTCCCTTCTTTTCCGTCTGTTGAGGGTAGATAGCCGCTAAATCCGCTCCGAATTGTCACTGAAGATCTCCGAACAGAGTACGTCGGCTCCGGCGTTCGGTCGATGGGAACGGAACCATAAAGACGGTTTTCGACTACGCTAAATGTCCTCGTGTCTTTCTTGTTTGTTTTATGGCGGACTCAGTCCTCGTAGGAGACGTGGTCCGCTGATCCGACGAGCCAGCGACCTTTCGGCTCCGTAACGAGGGGCCGTCAGCTTGACGTCCACCCCTTTTAGCCGTACGCCAATTAATACATTCGCACGCACTAAAATTCACGGGGTCGACACTCGACACTTCGCTTGAGCTTGAGCTACGTGGTCGCGTGATCCGCTGTCCGGTTTCCGTGCGTCAGAAATGAGACAGAAGTTAAGCTTGAGCAAGAGTTGTAAGCCTTCCCTATGTGATCCCGTGAGCAAGGCTGCCCCCGCTCCGCAGCGTCGGCGGAGAGACGAGCGTGGAACGAGTCGAAGAAGACATCCCCAATCGGCTAACGACAAGAGCGTCTGACGACAAACATTCGCTCAAGAGTATCAACGACCAAACAAACAATATACATTTTCGAAAGAATGCCCATCAGATGAGATAATTGTGATCCGGTCTCTGTTTCCATGATTGAGACGGGATCAGATCGCTTTTCGCCGCGGTAATTCCTGGTTAGATTGGTAAGTACAATCTTGTGTCGGCGAAAACAAGTCTGACCAGCGGACAAATGAACCGTGTGTTCCTTTCGATGGAAATTTTTCAGCCACGTGGACAAGTACTGGTCAGCAGGATCCTGTTTCGCTGCCTCGCCGCTCGGAGCTTTGTCGATCGTGGAAGAGCATCCCTTTGGGCTCGAGGCCGCCAGGCCGAAACGCTGTGACTTCGAGAAACATCGGGAAAATCACCGCTCTCTGAAGCACAAGTCGCGAACCTCGCTGCGCTCCTATTGCGGGAGCGTTCGCGTACCGGTTCTATCGTCGACCGAGCGTCGATCAGAGCTTCGAGTGAATTCATAACCGTCGGCGGCGTACCTCCGACCGGTAGCGAGCATGAGGTTTATGCGATGAGAGCGGCGACCTCAACGAGCACGACGTAGACGCCGCAGGTTCTTTATGGTCAAGCAGACTTAGGTGTGAATATGTGTTATCTTCCGATCTCGCCGAAATACTCCTGAGTGAGCTAAATTGAAAGTTTCCTGACACCGACGCATTCATCACCTCGGGCTAAGGGAAGGGTGGAGCGAGTGAGAACTCCACGGTAGAACACCGATGTGGATCCGCTTCATTGTTTCGATCGTTCTCGAAGGTTTATCGTTACTGTGCCGCGAATCTCGACTGCAGTCGGAGTTTTCCTAGTCGACCCTTGGGCTGGGGGAAATGGGAACCATTTGTACGACGAGAAAATCTTCGACGAGCTCATTGTCTGGCCACGGCACAGGACTCGCAGCACGCCCAGACCGTGTTGTCATCGGAAGAACCAGCCCCCATGGAACTCAAGTTAAGCTAGGGCTCGACGACGTCCGCATTCGCGTGTGGTTCTCGGTAGGCATTATTCACACTTGTCAGGGGCAGATTATCAGCGAAAGTTTTATATCTCAATTAATAAATGAAAAATATGCTCAGACTCCTTGGTCCACAAAGTTTACGCGCGACGAGATTCTTTCAAAAAGAAGTCCACGACGACAAGGTGCGCGACCGGCGCGAGACCGTAAATGAACACCTGCGTAAGAAAAATAATGTCTTCTCACTAGTGTTGACTCGGCAGTACGTCTACAAGCGTCGAATAGATTATTCACCCTTGAAACGACCGGAGGGACTCGATACAGTAAGTCAGAGGGAAACCATCGAAATATTTTGAAAATGATCTGAGGTCTGGAACTCCGTATCGACAGGCCGGGCCTCGAGAGCAACTCTTTAATAACATATTTCAAGACGCGTGTCTCGTCCGCACTCGTTCTTAATCGGAGGGTACGTCCCCCGAGCGGATTGTGCGCGACGGAGACTTTCGAACGGGACCACCCATGGGCGCCCATTGTTAGTATTTGCTCAGACCGCGTGTACGTTGCGGACTGGGATTTATGAACTCATTCAAAGAACCCCTCTTCTCCTTAGCGCCACATGATCCATCAATAGGGCACCCAATCGATCACTATTTTATTAGTCGGCCACCTGTGAACTTTGTACGAGAGCATTAGGAGAAATTACATATGATGGCCATTCTCAACATAATATATGATATATTTCTTCAAGAATCTCGACTTCCCACCATATCACCCCTCGAATTCCGATGCGGGGAATTTCGAGGAGAAACATTTGCCTTCACAAAGATACGGAGTCGAATATATTCCCGCTACAACTCGGGTAGAGTTTACTTGATGCCACGAGCTACCGCGGCTTCGTCGCTCGATAGAAGGAGAGACTTGTGGGGAACGCGCGCCAGTCCGCGGAGCCGGAACCGAAGTCTGGTCTTCGGGCTCCAGTTGACTGCGCGGCATAGATTACAACGTGGTGCGACACCGATCATACGCACACAGATCTGCCACACAGCCGGAACTCCCGGAGCGGTAAGTGATCTGTTTGAGGTCGGAAGTAGTATAAATGCAGTAGTATGCGCGGCCTGACCGACTCTCCGGCGCATTGAACCGTCAACGAGCAAAAACTAAAGAAAACCTGAGCACGCCGACTCGCCCTAAAAAATCGTGCGACCGCTACCGCGGATGCCGTCAGTATGTTTGTTGCCGGTGCGCGAAGAGGATTTCCGAACGGGTTCCGAAGATCCGTGATTTGACAGGCGCCACGGACCTCAGTCGATGGCTACCGAGACAATTTTTTGGCAAAGTCTCGAGAGTTTCCATTGAATGAGAATGAATTTCGGGGGCGGAGACTTCCAGACTTTCCTCCCTGAAAGAGCTCGAGATCGGCCGGAAGGCTCCCCCAAGAATCCAATCTTGGAAGATCTCCGGCTTCTTCTCTCAGCGAATTATCTTACGAATCTCAGATGATCTCCCCATCCTGACTGGGTTTCAAGGGTGGATCGTTTCTGCAATCTCATACTGAATTCGATCGATTGATTGTCGGAGCCGGAATAATTGGGCGTGCGTGGAATTACTTTCCGAACGCTGATGGGGAGCATCCTCCATATTCTCGACTTGGGATTGATTTTCCCCGAACGATTTATCGGAGCCTTGGCTCCCAGTAGCTCGAATGGGTCCCTCAATCAGCTTCGATCGCGTGTCTCTGGCCCCGTGAGCGTGAAGGCTGATTCTACCATAGTGATCAACACGCTCATGAGAGTGGTTCTCCCCCGTTTCGCATGTGTAGCTTGCTCACCGAAATCCTTCCTCGGGAATTTCATGCACTTTCCGTTCGCGCATACTTTAAATACTCTAATCGAGAGCCGGCTCGTCTATTTTCCGAGCCCTCCGAACCTGCCTGACTTCAACACCGCTCTCCCTCAGTCTTCGGGCCCAGAAGGTGTCCATTCGTTAGGTATACTTCTCGAATGTTATAGACTGCCTCTTCATTAATTTCCCCCCCCCCCTAGAATATTCAAGATAGAATCCATGGTACTTGGGTACATTCATTGCATATGCTGAAACCGCTTCCTGTCTGAATTCCGAGCTCATAGATGCAAGGTCTCTCCTCGCCTTCCCGATGGAAGTATATAGTAAGAATGTCCATGTGATAACCGAGAATAAACGAGACATTCGTTCTTCGTCGGTGAAGAGTCGTCCCTGTATTATTGTAGGGGGAGTCCGCAGATCCACACCGGAGAAGAACAAATTGCCTTCCGATGTTGAGAATTCACGTTGTCATCGGTCAGTTTAGCCGATAATCGCATACGGGAACGCTTCTTCATACCGCAATGTATCGCAAATTGATGATCCGGTCTCCTGATGGGGAAGACAGACGTGAATTGCGAGAACAACAGGATTTATCAGCCATGCGCCCGTCTTCGTGAAAGAGAAAAGCAATTCATGTGTTCCCCTCGTCATTCCCGCGATCCGACAGACCATACTTGTCAACCACAGATACTCATTTAAGAAACACTCGGTGGCCGGCTGGGGAAACGAGACACGGGGGTTCATCCCACATGCTCTTCGGTATCTTCAGATCTGACCACGTTACGTAACCAGATCTTGAGTCGCGGTTCTGGTCTGGGCCTCGCGTCGCGTGCGTGCAGCCAACCAGCTGAAGCGGAGTCAATCCATGGGCTGAACCTCACGGTGAAGGCGGGACACCGCAGAAGTCTCGTGCCGCTGACGTGGAGAGAGTTTCATCGAAAACCCTCACCGTGGAAATTGTAAAAGCTTCTGAACGTGCTTCTGAAGTCAGTCGTTGTAGCGCATCTCGTGGTCACAAGATGGATGATTCTTTGTTCGATGTGAATGCGGCAATGAATGGAATAAGCAGCCACTTCAACACCGCCGGTATGACGGCAGCTGGGAACAGCATGCATCATCATGTGGAAACTCCAAGAGGCCGGAACAGTCTGAGAAGGTCAGTGTCTGGATCGAGTAGAGCAGAAGGATCCCTCTCCAAGCGGAGCGGGAGACATTCCGAGTGGGCAAAAGAGATCATAGGTCAAAGTCGATAATTTTCTTCAGGTACGCAAACGTTCCGCCCGGCTATACCGATACCGTCTTGCGGAGGAACGAACGCGAACGGAATAGAGTCCGCCAAGTGAACCACGGGTTCGTCGTGCTTCGACAAAAGATTCCCATCGAGAAAGGGAACAAGAAGATGTCGAAAGTTGAGACCTTGAGACTCGCTGCCAAATATATCCGTCAACTGCAGTGTGTGATCCAGAGCGCGGACCAGATGACGAGACAACCGGTCGGACCACCAGCGGAATTCTCCTCTTCGAACTCGTTCCCGTCTTCCACCCTACAATCGAGCGTCTATGAGTCGCCCACGACTTCGCCGAGCACCTTCTCGTTATCACCGACAACCTCCCCCCAGAGCCCGCATAGTTTGAACACCTCGAACGATGCAATGCCGAGCGTGCCCGTATATCAGCAGGACTGGTTCCACTTCTGATCATCTAAACTTGAGATTCTAAAGCTTCGCGCTCAGAAAATCTAGTCCCTCGATTGATACGACGCTCTGATTCGAGAATCGATTCATGTAGAGTCCACCTGCGCGAAGAGCGAGCGAGTGAGCAGCTAAAGAAAGCCGAGCCCACGTCGAGCGAACGCACGTTCAACCAGAACCGGTTCGAGCTCCGATCGATTTTTATGAGGCACTACGGAGTCACGGACCCGACGGAGCGTACCGACCAGTCGAGCACTTCTGTACATATTGCGTGTATACATATAAATAGTCCACGGACAGAGTCTAAGCGAAAGTTGGAGCAGCAGCCGCACCGAATAAGATGAGTGCTGGAGAAATAGAGGGTATATGGAAGACATGGAGAATAGGGGAACGTACATAATATCGAAGGGAGAGAAAGAGTTGCACTTAATACAAGCATTCGATGTTCGATACTTCGTGGAGTTTTCTTTTCGAGAGGCATCTGCGGTTAGTCAGCCGAGGGGGAATCGACGGTAGCTGCGGGGCCGATGAAGGTTACCTTTTTCCAACAATGATCGGCAACCCGGGTCGATGAAGAGAATAAGCGACTCACGGTCGTTGCCGTGAAGCCGCCTTCGACGGAGCATCCTGGAGGAGCATGATTCCGTGCTCCAGAGGTGTAGTCACGGTTCTTGCTTCACCGTCACCATTCATCAAACCATCCAGGATTCAATTTTCTCTGAATAAACCGAAAGGTAATCCAGGAACTCGGAACGATGTTCTGATCAGAACGATGTCCCCTGAAGAGGGACATGTCGTTGAGAATTGAAGAGTTTCATGGCTCCAATGCTCAGGGGGTGGACTACCACAATTTTTGAGGGAAGTAGGGGAATCTTCTTCTTGCGGCACCTTCTCGAGAGATTATCGAGTTCCCCTGTGTGTGACTGGATTTCCCACTCGATGATCGATTCGAGGTAGAGTCGGCAAGTCTCTCTCCGGAGGACTAGGAGGAAACGGATGAGTTACGCTACGATGAACCTGTCCGTCGAAGCAGTGACGTTATCAGTCCCTGAATTTTGAGTATGCGAAGGTACAGATTCAGTCCCGAACGTGATCATATCTTATGATCATTAGGACTCTGAGAAAATCCAGCAACGCCATAGATAGCGAATGCCGGCGCCAGGATCAATACGCTCGCGCCGGCTTCCCTAAACCCGAAGTCTGAACATTCGTCCTGAAAGCGTGGGAGTGACGGCTGATGGAGTTTGACGGCCTACGCTCGGGAACCGATTCATGCTCAGGGGACTCGCAGCGCCTGTGCGACTCCGTGACACCCTTCGATACGGCCGAGTTTCGACTCTTCCCGTATTACTCGTGCGAGGAGTAAGTCACGTCGTCAGTGCATACGGGATGTCTGAGAACGTCTGGAAATCTTCTAATTATTATCAGCATCGCTCCTGGCATAGAGATCGTCACCGTTAGGTTCATCGTCTGACGCGCTAAACAGAACTGCGCGTGGTTTGAGTGAAACCTCTGCTGCTGGCTCCGAACGTGGGGTAGGACCTCTCCGTCGATTGCGTGAAAGGAAACCTCACCTAGTGAAAACCCAGTTCTGGTTTCGTGCCCGTCACCGCATCGTTATGAATACCCTCGGTGCGTTCTGATTCGCGCAGATGCCTCGTCTGTTCAATGAGGTGCTCACAAACGCTGGGTGGATTCTTTTCATTTCGTTTTTCGCTCCGTCTGCTCTGCCTGTCGCGTTTTTCGTCAATCGTTCGAGAGCAGCCGCGCCACGGTATCATCACCGATTTTTGAGAATCAACTTGAAACGTCGATTATTATCATCGGGAAAGCGAATGATGGAATCGCTTCATCGGCTCACGTGAGCTTTCCTCACGCTCGGATCTGCTCGCTTTTTTTAAGCTCGCGGCTCTACCACAGATTCCAAGAGAGTCGAGACCGCTCTAACGACCGGAGTGGCGAAATAGCATCGACGGCTCGGTCCTGAAAGAGTTACGACCTCGCAGAGCACGGAAATTCCATGTTTCTGACTGCGACGTATGCGCCCCCCGTCCCTCATCCATGCTTCTCTTCGTCTACTTTTTTTCATTGTAATTCCGCGCCGGAATCCCCTGTGTCCGGGGGAGCGAATTCATTCGGCTAAAATCATAAATCATAAGAGACATCCTTCAATGGAACGCCTCCCCGTTCAGAAGCCCAGCGCTGAACGGCCCGAGCGCGGAGTATCCCCATCGGCGATCAGAAAATTCTGAAAGAAATTTTTGGCTTTCTTCTGCTTCTCCCACCGCTACTCCTGGCTGTAGCTTCTGATGCCTTCGGTGGTAATGCTTTAGCCGCTACTGCAATCGCTGCTGATCGCGGTGATGATGGTAGCGCTCTTAGCGAGAGATTTCACTCGGCTCAGTATTTGCCGAAGTCGGAGCGGATCAGCTTGCCGAACTTCTTCGTCTCCCGACAAAAAAACTAATAGTTTGATTAACCCGCTTGAAAATCTTGTTCGATCTTCAAATCTTCTTCACAGCCTCCGACAGACTTAGCGATGGTCCATCGAAGAGCACCGACATGCGAGAAGTTTTCGCGAGGGGAGCTCTTCGGGCTCGAGAATGGCTTCCTCGCCCTCCGGGTGCCCTGTCCCTTCCTTCAGGCGACGAATGACAACAAATGCGGAGAACATGAATCTGAAATCCTATCGGGAGATTCCACCCCCCTCCACCTTGTGTGTTGAGCGCGAGACTATCGGGATGGCTCAGCCACCCATTCCAAATTCAGAATCTCGCCACAGAAACAATTCAGTTTCTCGGGGCGCTTGTCGATTCTCCTTTTTTTTGTTCCCCGTACGCGCTCGTTGTAGAAGTCGACGTTCCATTGAGGTGAATGGCTTCAGGAAGGAATATTGTCGTTGATTAAACCGCACCATTGTCCATTGGACGCCGCTGTGGCTCCATTCCGTGAAAGCGACGACGACAACGATTGCTTAGACGAGCAAAATATGCAGAGGCTTTGAGAGGTGTTAATGGGAACTCTATGAAAATGAGAAAAAGGTATCACACCTAGCACCCGTCTATGGTAGCTTGGCTCGGCGGTCACCAAATCATAAAATCTACGAAACGTAGAACTCACTCATTAGGCGAGGAACGTGACGTGACAGACACCGATGACAAGAACGGTAGCCGCCGCGGCAGCAGCAGCAGCAAGGATGTCTCAATTCGGTCGATACAGGCAAACAAACGCGACTGTCCGACTGACGAGCGTGTGGAACACACGCGATATTTAAAGTGAGCGGTCAAAGATTCTTTCCTTGACTTTCCGAAGCTCTTCAATTATTTGATCTTCGTGCGATAGCGGGTGGATCATTCGGAGTCGCATACGACCAGACCCATCATTGGGAACTCATGGTAATTTGTACAACTTTTCTTAGAGCCCCAGCTGATCATCAGTCCTCCGACTCCTAGCTGGGACGGAAAGTCTGGTGTTTTGAGAGTTTTTTAACCCGAGATTATTTCGCGTTCAGCACCTAATGCGAATTCCTCGTTCCTTGCCGACACATTGCATTGGTTGATTATATCGGCATTCCCGCGAGTCCCAATTTCTCGGATGTCCGCATGTACGGTAGGCGGGCTGGCCAGTCGAAGACGGCAGCCGACGACGCGTCGCTGGTCTGCTGGTCAACGCATGATCATGTGGTGATACTCCGACCACAAACGATAGGGACACGATCAATCTTGCGCGAATACTTAAACGCTGTTGAGAGGTCACGGTATCGTGGGAGACGATACGGTTCGAGAGGAAGCTCATCGGAACTAATGTTCGAGTGGTTTCTGCTTTCGAACGAGACACATCGCCATCAACAAATCAAAGTGCGAGCGAGCCGGCCGGCGGAGAAATTCACATAGACTGACATAGACCAAGACACGCATCCGAATAAACAATGGCACTCACGTCTCAAGTCCGTGAGGTCCATTTGCTAAATGGCGCTCTTCGACGCTAAATACGCTTCGGCTTTATTTACGAGGTAGAAAATTACTGACAGAAACTGTTCCGACCGGCCACCCATAGTCCAATAGGAAACACTTACAAATGGGTGCGCGTATTTGTTTTCGGCGGTCGCGGCGCCCGAATCCCACCCATCTCGTAGTGGATACCTACTACATCGCCATTTATACGTTGCGAGCATTATCGTCGCTCCACCGCGCCGCCGATCGGCCCAATGTCGTCTCTGCTGCCACTGCCGCTTCTTCTCGTGAGCGGCAGAATCTATGCGGGTTTTGAGCTTCGGTGAGACGGGTGAAACGGCCTTGCTTCGAACCTCGAAGGATTGTCCAAGCGGTTTAGAGGTTGCGTCAACATCGAGGAATCTACTGGGTATGGCAAGTAGCGGCCTGAACTCATAGAGAGAGAGAGATGAGAGCGTTGACGTGATACGAGCGATCTGAATTCAGAAGAAAAATAGGGATCGCCCCGTTTCAATAGGGAGACAAAATGTGCGAATGAGCCAAAAAGTTGCCAGATGTCTGAGTGAGGGATCTCTGCCAGGAATGAAAGAGAACGATCTGAAAGCTTTCATTGGCACTTGGGATTGTTCACGCATTCTCGTAATCAAGATCAGATCTTCGCCAAACACAACGATGGAGCTTCTTCATCACAACTGATCAACAAGGTGCTCAGTGGATAAAAATCGATTGCTCGCCTGGTCGGCTATTATTCGGTGTGTTATCACTTGTACGTGCTATTCTGTAAGTTCCCTGTACCTCCCCTTCTCCCGTTCTTTTCGGTAAGGGCGTTGATACGACTCGGACAAGACTTCGATTGCTTTCGTCATTCCCCTTGGGTTGGTTCTCGGTAGAGCACCTATTTAGGAAGTCGGCGATTCGACGGAAGGGCGAGCTTGCGGTCCGTCCTTCCATCGGAGATATCTATCAGTTCCGAAACGAATGCTTAACATTCAGCGGTTTTTTCCACGGACAACATACGGAAAAATAAGGAGCTCCCAGCGGGGAGGGAGGCAAGAGCTCCTCTTCTCTCAGGGACGTTCAGCGGAGAATGCTGCGGTTACGGATTCGCCGCTTTAAGTTTTTTCTCTCCTCCTTCAGTCAGAGCAATGGGTGGGACCGAGGGTACTCCATTCTCAGTAGAGAAGCCCTTCATTGCTCCGAGTGGCTTTCCCGCGACTTCTCCGCGGGAAAGAGTTCCAACTCAGAGGCTTCTGCCTTTCGGAGAGTACAGAGAACTCGATGAATTTTCTTGGTATGTACGTCGATTGAACATCTATGCCTCATTGACTACTCCGCTCAACGTTGCCGTAGACCATCTCCCTGAGCTCCGAAAGCGGCGCCAGCGGAGAAAAAATACACAAGAAAGCAGGGAGAAACAACCGAATGGCGCGTCATATCCGCTCAGTGTACGCTTCGAAACAAGATCAACAATTAATCTTCTTATTAAATATATTTGCAGATAATAAATAAGCGTAAATGGGGGTTTGTCGTCAATGGGCGGAGCGAAGGGTGACGCTTCACTGTCGTCTAGTCCTCCGGAGACGGTGGAGCGGTGAGCGTGGAACGGCGTCCTTCTTCACGAAAGAACACCGGACGATGTTTGCATGGACACCGGAACGCGGGTCGGTGAGTCGTATATGCGCGGTCGCACTACACTCAACCAAACAATTTCGTATGTCCGAGGAAGTGTACGAAGAAACAGAGGTTGTAAAACTTAAGATCGTTCCTCGCACTTAGCGAGTAGTATTAACTTAATTCTCGGCTATCGAGCCTCTCCAGACGGCTGAAGGTGTCCACACGCCAATATATTTTTTTCTAACACCTCACAGCTTTGAAGAAATCGACGCCTCTCTAAAGTGTCGAGCATACGTTGGGCTATGTTGTTTGGCTCTTTTTCTCCGACTCTCGAGAGCCCGTTTGCTATCATCGAAGTGTCTTGGAATATTAGAATACTTGAGATTTGATTCGACTGGTCGAGCGGAAATCGGGCCGCAGATTGCATCCGCGTCCGAGGAGCGATTTCTGGAAAGATCGGCTCATTCGACATCAAACGAACTCCGATCAGCGTTGGAAGTTTCAGCGCAGGAATATTGACCGATTCGCATCGGGGCGACTCCTTGGTGCTGACAATACATCTGCTCGCTGACAAAGCATTCGGCTCCGCAGAATCCTCCGTTCTCGCGAAAACTGCTGCAGGCTTTGTAGGTGCGGTGGCCGATTAGATAAATATTCGGCAAATTAGCGCCGATGCAGCATCGGGAAGAAGAACAATAATGATCATCATCATCAAATCTGAATTATATTAGCGAGCGAACGAACGAGCGCACACACAAAGCAAAGCGAGCCGTATGCTGGTCATTTATAACGCACACGGATCCGCGCAGATAGATAAACGCAGGGGCGGATCTTATTTTTATAACTCTTTACGATGAGTGACGTACGTTCGGTCTCACTCACTGACAGACTGATCGAATCGAGCGGCTATGGATAGATATATCTCCCCGTCGAAATTTCGATGGGTGCGCTTTCTGTGCAACAACTCCGCTGTCAAAGCGAATCGGTCAGCTTAGGGAACGATGGGAGGGGGCATTCCGTACCGCGCGCGCTCGATGAGCCCATATTGCCTATATTGGCATTAAAATACATAGCGTCCACCTTCCACTCATTCAGCGCCGGCGGCACACGCCGCACGCTGCTTCGGCTGGTAGTGCGCGTGGGATGGGACACCTCGACCAGCACCCGAAATGCTCCGAGAACCTCGTACTTAGCGAGAAGAAGAACTTTAATGACCCGAGCTATTTAACTGCAAGCTGACAGTAAATTGGCTTGATAAGCAGATTGGGTGACAACTTCTTACTTAACTACGTCCTCAGTATTGTAGATGGCGTCGCGCCCTGCCACGCGCCCGATAGCCGCTCACCAGTGAGATATTGCTCCGCTCATTATTGGGAGAGTTTTTGTTGCACTCCGCCGACGATAGATATCCTTTTAACTCCTCCACGTCATTCCACTGAGAAGCCTCACTCGGTACCACCAACGGTCATCGATGACAGAAGTGACTCCCATTGCTCCTGTGATGAAAGTCATACCGAGCGGATGCATTTCTTTCCGCCTATTTTCCGAAGACTTCGCAGTGCGATCCGATGAGACAGAGTCAGACTTCAAGAGCAATACGCTGGCGCTGCTCTGAGATTAATTCGGCACTGCTTCCGTGGAAGGCGTCACTTAATCAAATGTTGAACGCGTGAGGAATTAAGCGAAAAATTGTCATGATTTGAAAAATTCGTCTACTGCGCTTCGGAGGATAGCTAGCCAAATCTATAATCGGTGCGGATTATTTCACGGGAACTCGCTGCCGTTGTCTCCGTCTGCCAAGGACCACCGACAGGTCTTGGATTTGCTACATACAGGGGTCAATCTCGTGACCTCATGTGACGGGCTTCGAGTCGGCAGACGCTCAATACGCTGGAAAACTTTCAGACAATCAGCCACTCAGGCTGTTATCTCTAATGTCCCACCATCCTCTGGCGTACGAGCTGATTGACTTTCACTCCCGGTGCATAAATGAGACATCGATGACTGGCGGCGGATATCGTTCTCGGCGAATCTGGGGCGTGGATTTTCGAGAACACGGCTATTTGAAGGGAAAAGCGATTCGTGGATTCATACCGCAATCACTGAGTGAATCAGCACTGAAACAAAAAAAGTTTTCGATTCTCCTAAGGCCTCGGGCACTTTTTCTGACAAGCGGGGCAAGCCTCGGACATCGAGCAGTGCTTGTGACACACCTCAAACCGATCATAGACTCGGAAGATTCTGACATTTAATCGAGTTCGGCACGCGAATGGCCGTCGTTGTACAAGCAATCGGATAGAAAATATGAATCACACCTTCCCTCTTAGACCACGAGCGGATTTGCATCGATATTATTGCAGCTTGAGCTCCGGACCAATTTTAATGAGTGTTCCTTGACATATTGTTGTAAGTTGCTCGGCTCATCGGCACTCGTAACGCGCAGCACTGAATCATGTGTATCTCTCTCAATCGTTCGAGCTCGGATATGAGGAATCTGGCGGGTGATCCGTCAGTGGCATGGGGTACCGCTCATCCCCGGGAGGGCAACCTAGCTCGGGAAGAATAGCTCCTGAATTTCTCTCTCGAACTGCATCAGCCCAGAGATCCCAATCGATTCCGTAATGGACCATCGAGGGAATTCTATCGACGTATCACCAGACGTCCCATGTACGGGGACCTTTCTCTGCCAGAAAGCGGACATCCCATCGGGAGAAGGTCTTTGAAACGGGCATGCTGATAATCGTTCTGACTCGGCCTCAGTTCATCATTTTTACAAGTTGAACATCTCTGATCAGAGTACACTGAGGGATCTAGAATGCATGTCCATGTCGCGTCCATGCGCCGTGAATGACGATGCGCAAAAATTTCTCCTGCGGATTCTTGAGGCACGGGGGCTCGCGGCTCTATTTCATTCGATTGCAGATAGCACCATCGCTCGAGCCATTCGCATCACCGAATCTCCGAGGACATTCCGCCTTCCTCGATTCGATGCCTGCGCGGAGCCTCAGCGAGCCTCGTCTGCTCCCGATTGACAATACGATGATTCGGACATGGAAAGCATGGGTGTTTCCGCTACTGGTAGAACGCTCTCTCCTCGATTCGAGTCGCATCATTCGGGAAACCTTGTGAAAGACGTTTCCCTTACGGCGAGCGGGGACTGGACGAACGGAGGAGAAGGAGTTGTCCTCGTGTATCAGTGGATGATGAAACCTGTCATCCTCGCCGCAAAAAACGCGAGCGTCTGGAGAACATACAGCCATGGCTTCTGTGCCCATCTTTCAATGAAGAATCTCACTATGGATCCATTGAACCAATCTTTATTCCTTCATTGATAAAAAGGAGAGATCGGGCTCCATAACCAGAAGCCCGTTATCGTACTATGAAACGTAGTGGAATGGTGAGGCTTTCTTTCAGAAACACAGAATCGTGAATCGTCATTGAAGCTTAAAATGCGCGCGTAGTCCCCAATGATCGCTGGGGAAACATTGTGGGGGTGTGATCCGCTGTAGACCGAGGAAACTGAAATATACAGGCTTCAATGCCCGGCGTTGAGCCAGGGATTCTTTGAAGTAAATGCGGTCGTAACGACACCTTGAAATAACAAAATCGAATGAGTTCGAGCCCATGAGGACTGGGGGAGCATGCACAACTCCGTGGTCCCTGGAAAGACTGGAATAGATCCTCAAGCATCCAATCCAGTCTTTCTTGCGACTTTTGTCTGCAGGAGAGGGTGCGAAGGGTTACCGAGGTTTTGATGGAGAATTCCACTGTACATTGTCGTTGGTGACCATGTCCCAGGTGTATTCCGATTCCGGTCTGGCACCATCGTGCACCCAGACATCACATATACCAGCGGGAATCCCGCCTATTCCGTCGAGCTGGAAGAGACACGGCATCAGAGTCAACCCGAAAGGTGAAGATCTTATTCCGCCAATCGACCGAAGAAAAAACGAACCTCCCTGTCGCGAAGATTGAGATCGCCTGCTAGCACCGCCGAATATTCGTCAGGAATCTTGTTGAGCTTCCTGAAGCATTCCTGCAGTTGTTCCCTCCGCGTCTCCGAGAATTTTCTTGTACTCTCGAGATGCGTGTTGAAGATGAACAATTTATGCGCGTTTTTGAAAGACACCTGGGGCAAATCGCATGTGTTCCAGTTCGAGATACTGTTGAGCGAGCCAAATGCCGAATTCACTCACTCGGGCTCTCGACGGGGTTACGTAGCATCAGAACGACTGCTCACCTCCGCGGCCTGCAACTTCCGGCCCATGACGCTCTTGGGGAATTCGAATACTTCGTGCTTCATCAAGCTCACTCGTTCTCGGCGGAATAACATCGCGGTGAAATCTTCGGCCTCGCCTAGAATTGTCGCACCGATTGACAAGAATTCGGAATTGAAACTCTCAGACTACGGTAATCATGTCAAATTCCCACAGATGGAATTTCAAATCGATAAAGCCATAGATATCGGTCGACTTCATCTTGATTGATTTTTGGCATAAATCGGTAGCTTGGAAGGGTATGAATTGATTATTCTGCATAGGAGTAAAGCAATACCCGAATGTGAATGTACGAGGTGGTAGTCCTTGGAGCACCTTTTCTCAATGAGACGCAAAGATGGTGGAACAACTTCTTGCAGCATTACAATGTCTGCAGCGACCGAGCTGCAATGAATTCGGACGACGCTGACATGAAATATTCACCGACATACTAAACATCGTACTCGGAGGAAAGCTCACTGCTTGACTAAGGAACAGATTTCCTCGGTCCGGTAGTTTCGGTTGTTCTGTTCCCGACCGTTGATATTCCACGAAACGATCTTGAGAAGATCATCGGACTCCTTTCCCGTATCGCTGTCGCTTGAAAGCCCGACGACGTCTCCTGGAGCTCGCTCGGAAGGCATCTCGGTTTTCACAGTGCTGGAATGAAACCGTGAATCAAGATAGGTCTTGTAAGGTTAAAGATACCGGCCTCACAACGAAAACCGGACAGACCGCGATTTCGTCGCAGACTTGCACAAGGAGAGACAAACGTACATGGGATTCCCATGCCGCCATGCTACTCCCTTCGTACTCACTGTTGTGTTCACGCGGACTAGAACGGGCTAGGGACGGAGGCGTGAACTTCGCGCTCCGAGCGACGTGGATGAACTGAAGCGTTTGCGGATCCTCCGTTCGACTGAAAGTCGGCTGCGTCGTCTGTCTCGGAGGCTCCACGAGGCTAAAGTTTTTTTTCATTTTCCGATCTTCGAACGTTCGCTGCTCGCTAGATAAACAATCGCGGCATCGGCTTCGGAGACGACGGATTCCCACCGAATTCGGTCTCCAGTCTCCAACAACACTCTTGAGTTGTTTCGGCGTGGATTATTGTAGTATCCTGATGAACACACCCGTGGTCCTGGTGATCGGGAGCCCCGACTGTTTATTGTAGCTCTCTTATATCAGTAAGCGAGGCACCGTGTATCATTCCGCGACGGTCCCCTCGCTCCCCTCTCCGAAGTCTCTATCGAACACAACCGCTCTCAACGATTGACAGCTGACATATGATTGCCTCGAACCTTCGACACTACAATTATCCGTTGTTCATTCTGGTTCAAGGATCGGATGATTTCCAAGCATGCGGCAGATTCCCGCCATTTCGAACCCTTGACATCTCGCAGGCCCCGAATTATTGGGGAAGAAAGACCTTGGTGTTCAGCGGCCCCAGAAATCTCCGTCTGAGTTTGAAGTTTGAGTCAACTTCTCATCTAGCGATCTGAGAGCATATCGACAAATATCGATGTGCCCATATCACCACTTACTCTCTCCTTACGGCAGCCCGAGCGCCATACTGCTTGCCTACTGCCGAACGCCGAACGACAGCGTATGTGAGGGCCCATTCTTGGGTTCATAATAGCTATTGCATGCGAGCTATTCAGCGGCAATTATCGCAATCGATTCTGTGATAGCTAATCCTCCGCATCCTTATGGAGCGTCCCAGAGCAAGAGTGAGGATGGCGATCTCAGATACGATTCACAGATAATGGAAATCTCATCCCCGCCAAGCTACACAGTTCGTCATAGATCGATGTCGACACAAATATGCCCAACACGGCATGGGAATCGTCTGATGAGCGGTGACTCATCAACGAGTTGGCGATTCAAAAGTGAGAAGTCGATGAAGTGTTGACCGTTAACGGTAACTTATGAGACACGAGAGACGAGTAGTGGTGGGAGGTAGTGAGCGCGTCTATCGTCAGTTATTTAATGGCGGGCTCTGCTGTTTTGAATCAACCAATCGGCTTCGTCCTCCTGTCCGGAAATTTTTGTTCGCTACTGTAGTACATACAGATAGTGTTAGTGTTAGATGACGCTATGTTTTACGCGGTAGATTCAAATCGCTGTCATTCTTATTATAACATACACTACAAGTCTCCTGAAAATCATGGTCTTCGTCGGGTTCGTCCTGGGGATTTGAAAAGCTACAGTTTTCTGATGGGGGAGGACAAACCCACGAGAACCCGCAGACTCACGTGGAGGACGACGAGGGTGCATTTCGTTCCTCGTTCTCCTGGAAATAGTCGGCAACAGAACGCTCGAGGTCCCAATCACGATCTTGCAAGAAAAACTGGGCCAAGGCCTCGTTTGTGTTGGTGAGCTCCACGAATTTGCGACATCTCTCGAGACACACCTCCACTGGAGGGAAGTTCTCCGGTAGTCCGCCGCTGCAAAGGTTATATCTCAGGTTAAGAGGGATCGATTTCCGGGGCAAGGATCCTCCCTGGGAATCATTAGATCACCCAAGGGAGAACTAGATATTTTGCAGAGAGGGATTCGAGGCTATCGTCCATGGATAACTCGCGGAGCATGTCGAATAAAGGTTCGGACTCTCGGCGGCCTACGATCACGAACACGGGAGAGAATACTCGTGGAACCCTGTGAGCCATCACCCGTACGAAAACTCTCAGGCCGCGGAGAATGTCTGGGTTAGCTGAATTCGTACACGCTCAGAATGATGCCGGAGACTGAATGTTTTGAGGAAGAAATGGTCTCAAGTCCTGCTACCTATCGTATACGATTGATCGCACGTACCTAAAATCGATCGGAGGAGTAGCGACCTCTCGTTCTCTTCATCGCTTGACGTCGTGTCCCCGCGCCCGTTGTCTGGCTCGCTCTCCGACGAATTCCTACGGAGGAAGAAAAACTCAGCATGACCGCTCCAATCGGGAATTGAGATCAGAAGTATCACAGAAGTTCTGAGCAAACTTGATCACTCAGAATACGGAGTACCTGCTAAACCAGATTATAGTGTCTGCAATCAGCATCGGATTCTCGGTAATCACCAGAGTTCAGTCTGGTAGCCGGAACAAGGAAGTTCAAATCGTTGTCGCCCGAGTCCCGAACGGGACAGATGTGCGAAGTGCGGAGGCTCCACGTTCGAGATGTAGGGACGGCGGACATTCTGTCGGGAGAAGGACTTAGAAACGGGCATGCAAATAATCGTTCTTGCTTGGCCTCGGTTCATCATTTTTGCAAGTTGAACATCTCTGATCAGGGTACACTGAGGGGTCTAAAATCTGGATTACATGTCCACGTCGCGTCCATGCGCCGCGAATGATGATGCACAAAAACTTCTCCTGTGGATTCTTGAGGCGCGGGGGCTCGCGGCTCTATTTCATTCGATTGCAGATAGCACCATCGCTCGAGCAATTAGCATCACCGAATCTATGAGGACATTCCGCCTTCCTCGATTCGGTGCCAGCGCGGAGCCTCAGCGAGCTTCTTCTGCTCCCGATTGACGATACGATAATTCGGACATGGAAAGCATCGGTATTTCCGCTACTGGTAGAACGCTCTCTCCTCGATTCGAGTCGCATCATTCGGGAAACCATGTGAAAGACGTTTCCCTTACGGCGAGCGGGGACTGGACGAACGGAGGAGAAGGAGTTGTCCTCGTGTATCAGTGGATGATGAAACCTGTCATCCTCGCCGCAAAAAATGCGAGCGTCTGGAAAACATACAGCCATGGCTTCTGTGCCCATCTTTCGATGAAGAATCTCACTATGGATCCATTGAACCAATCTTTATTCCTTTTTTGTTAAAAACGAGAGATCGACCTTATTAACCAAAACCCCATTATCGTATGATGACCCGTAGTGGAATGGTGAGAATTTTTTCAGAAACGCAGAGTCGTAAATCGTCATTGAAGCTTAAAATGCGCGTATAGTCCCCAATGATCGCTGGGGAAACATCGATGGGGTAGAATCCGCTCCAGGCCGATGAGACCGAAATATACAGGCTTCAATGCCCGGGGTTGAGCCAGGGATTCTTTGAAGTACATGCGGTCGAAACGACACCTTGAAATAACAAAATCGAATGAATTCAAGCCTATGAGGACTGGGGGAGCATGCACAACCCCGTGGTCCCTGGTACGATAGATCATCCAGCATCCAATTTAGTCTTTCTTGCGACTTTTGTCTGCAGGGGAGGGTGCGAAGGGTTACCGAGGTTTGAATCGCGCATTCCACAGTAGGTTGTCGTTCCTAGTCATGTCCCAGGTGTATTTTGCTTCCGGTCTTGAACCCAGTCTCTCCCACATATCACATATACCAGCGGGAATCCCGCCTATTCCGTCGAGCTGGAAGAGACGCGGCATCAGAGTCAACCCGAAAGGTGAAGATCCCATTCCGCCAAGCGGGATTCGACCGAAGGAAGAACGAACCTCCTTGTCGCGAAGATTGAGATCGCCTGCTAGCACCGCCGAGTATCCGTCAGAAATCTTGTTGAGATTCCTGAAGCATTTCTGCAGTTGTACCCTCCGCGCATCCGAGAACTCTCCTGTACTCTCGAGATGCGTGTTAAGGATGAACAATTTGTGCGCGTTTTTGAAAGACACCTGGGGATAATCGCATATGTTTCAGTTCGAAATACTGTTGAGCGAGCCAAAAGCCGAATTCACTCGCTCGGGCTCTCGATGGGATCACGTAGCATCGGATCGACTGCTCACCTCCGCGGCCTGCAACTTCCGGCCCATGACGCTATTGGAGAATTCGAACACTTTGTCCTGCACGAAGCTGACTCGTTTTCGGTGGAATAACATCGCGGTGAAATATTCGGCCACGCCTAGAATTGTCACACCGATTGACAGGAATTCGGAATTGAAACTCTCAGACTACGGTAATCATGTCAAATTCCCATAGATGGAATTTCAAATCGATAAAGCCATAGATATCGGTCGACTTCATCTTGATTGATTCTTAGCATAAATCGGTAGCTTCGAAGGGTATGAATTGATTATTCTGCATAGGAGTAAAGCAATACCCGAATGTACGAGATGGTATTCCTTGGAGAGCGTTTCATCAATGAGACGCAACGTTTCAGGAACTACTTCTTGCAGCATTACAATGTCTGCAGCGGCCCTGCGGGGATGAATTCGGGCGACGCTAACATGAAATATTCATTCTTCACCGACCGACCAAACATCTTATTCGGAGGAAAGCTCACTTCTTTACTGTGGCACAGACATTCTTGGTCCGGAGATCTCGGTTTTTCTGGTCCAGACCGTCGATATTCCATGAGACGATCTTGAGAAGATCATCAGACTCCTCTTCCGTATCGCTGTCGCTCGAAAGCTCGACGACGTCTCCTGATGCTCGCTTGGGAGGCATCTCGGATTTCACAGCGCTTGAATGAAACCGGGAAGGGAGATGAGTCTCCTAAAGATCATGGTCTTCGTCGGCGTCTCCCTGGAGATTTGAAAAGCTACAGTCGTCTGATGGGAGAGCCAAACCCACGAGAACCCGCAGACTCACGAGGAGGACGACGAGGGTGCATTTCGTTCCTCGTTCTCCTGGAAATAGTCGGCAACAGAACGCTCGAGGTCCCAATCACGATCTTGCAAGAAAAACTGGGCCAAGGCCTCGTTTGTGTTGGTGAGCTCCACGAATTTGCGACATCTCTCGAGACACACCTCCACTGGAGGGAAGTTCTCCGGTAGTCCGCCGCTGCAAAGGTTATATCTCAGGTGAAAAGGGATCGATTTCCGGGGCAAGGATCCTCCCTGGGAATCATTAGATCACCCAGGGGAGAACTAGATGTTTTGCAGAGAGGGATTCGAGGCTATCGACCATGGATAACTCGCGGAGCATGTCGAATAAAGGTTCGGACTCTCGGCGGGCTACGATCACGAACACGGGAGAGAATATTCGTGGAACCCTGTGAGCCATCACCCATTCGAAGACTCTCAGGCCGCGGAGAATGTCTGGGCTAGCTGAATTCGTACACGCTCAGAATGATGTCGTAGACTGAATGTTTCGAGGAAGACACGGTCTCGAGAGATTCCGCGGAAGGACGGAATCGGAGTCCTACTACCCATCGTATACGATTGATGGCACGTACCTAAAATCGATCGGAGGAGTACCAACCTCTCGTTCTCTTCATCGCTCGACGTCCTGTCCCCGCGCCCGTTGTCTGGCTCGCTCTCCGACATGTTCCTACGGAGGAAGAAAAACTCTGCATGACCGCTTCCGTCGGGAATTGAGATGAACCTTCGTATCACAGAAGTTCTGAGAAAACTCGATCACTCAGAGCTGACCTGCTAAACTAGATTAAAGTAATCGCAATCAGCATCGGATTCTCGGTAATCACCAGAGTCCGATCTGGTAGCCGGAGCTAGGAAGTTCGAATCGTTGACGCCCGAGTCTCGAACGGAATAGATGTCCGGAAGCTCAACGTTCGAGATGTAGCGACAGCGCAGCGAAGATTCATTCGAAATACGAAGGACCAACTCCTTCCGAGGAAATTGACAGCCAGCGGTTGACGGAAGAAACTTCCGACATGAGGTGGATTTGTTTTGCGTCTCATCGATTTGACCTCCCTTGGAAATGTTCAATACTTGTTCTCAGGCTCCGAGAGGCCAATCTTATACTGCGCTGGCGTACACTTACATCGGATCACAGCGTAGCTTTTTCTCGCCTTTGGAACTTTCTTCTCTATCAGATGAACATTCACGCTTGATCCTGTTGAACAAGGGAAATTAATATCCTGACCGTAGAATAAACAGTGCAATATAAATCTCTTCGGAAATGTTATTTTCGTCACCCTCTGGATTTCGGAGATGGTTCCGAATTGGAATCTTCGTCGGAGAGCTCTATAACTTCGCAATCGCCAGGTTTCTCAATGCCTCCCAGCATGACAAGCACACACACACCGATCGCGTTCTAAAGAGTACATCAACTGTCAAGAGGAAAGTTCACACGTGCCGAGGGATCAGGGGAGCTACCAGAGAGGAACCGACCGCGGCGCACATCGTATCATTCGAGTTCCGCGCCGAAAGAAGCGTCTGCTCATTCGATATCTCGGATTTCGGAGAAACCTCGATAACTTGCGGACAAATCTCTCGCCAGACCTATAAAAGAGGCACTTCGAGCAAGTCGTTTCAATATGTTCAGGATTCCGCAGAGAAAAGATCCTCCTCCGATTCACGTGAGAGGCACACTCCGCTAAAACAGCGGCTCCTCCGTCATCTGGTCAGCTGACCGCTGACTTGAGTCTCGTGATTCGAGACGTTCGCTGCAGTTGGTGTTCAACTCGCTCCGGGATCCGTTCAGAACACTTCAACTCTCATCATGAATCAGAACTCACAAGGCGTACAACAGCTCCTGGCTGCTGAAAGACGGGCGTCCGATAAGGTTCGTAGAAGGAAGGTTCCTCCCGTTTATTTTTCTGTAGAAAGCAGGCTCGATCTTTCGCTCTTCGGAAGAGGCTCCCGACGTGAGGAGCGAGCATGACTCTAGAGTCGTGGGTTTTCGAGTCGAGAATTATGTTCTCGCGCGCTTCGGAGTTTCGTTCCGCGGAGACTGTTCCTCTTCTATCTCTTTTCCGATTCCAAGTCTCGTTCTGACTCCTGAACAATCCGTGCGTCCGTCTCCAATGGAGCGCGCTGTCGTCCGAGGCAGGACGGATCTTCTGAGTCTGACCCCATGGCTCCAGACTCCCATCCTTCATAGAATCTTCATATTTCCAGGTCGCCGAGGCTCGCAAGCGCAAGGCCCGTCGTCTCAAGCAAGCCAAAGACGAAGCACAGTCTGAAATTGACAAGTACCGCCACGAGAAGGAGTCCGCATTTAGGGTGAGTCCATTCGACGATTTTCGAAGGAGACGTGAACGATACGGAACATGGAAGTGGACCTGGCGTAGGACTGCCTATATGAAATTTCTATGACTCTCGAGGGATTGCTCCGACTTGCTCGGCTGCATCACCTGACGCTACGTCCGTAGGCATCCGAACGGCCTCTTCCTCTGGCTCCATGCATGGAACGGATTCTGTCGGAGCTCGCGAACCTCATGCGATTTCTCCTTTATTGGAGTGCTCTGAGTTCCGATGATCAACTGATATTCCATTTCAGGCGTACGAAGCGTCCCACATGGGATCGCGAGACGATGTTCAGAAACGAATTGAGGCTGACACTCAACGTCAAATACTCGAGGTGAATCAGCTCGTAGCGAAAAACAAGGACGAAGTTATCAAGGGTCTCCTCGGCCTCGTCTACGACATAGAGGCTCACGTGCATAAGAATCTGAAAATCGCCACTGGGGCATAAACTGGCTCCGGTATACCACGCTTCTCCAGTAAAGATCGGGCTATGTTCTGTGCGGAGAGAGTCAAGAGGACGTAGAGAAGTTCCGAGAAATTCTATGAAAGAAATTGATCATTCCAGAGTGTTTGCGTGGCGGACTCTCGTAGTTTCGTATCGATTACGGACCAGTTCTGAATGTTTTTTTTTCGAACAAGAGATTCGAGGGTCTGCTGACTGATGTTGTAATAAAGTTCTATTATGTTATGAAACTAGTACTCCTCATTCCATCAGGGATCGGGATAGCCGGGGAGCAGGGGAATCAAAGATGATTCATGGTCATGGATTCATGAGATCAAAAGGTGACCGACTTATTTGCTCCAGTACCCTTTGAGCAGTAACGAGAAACAGATATCAATTGTTCCGAGACTCCTGCCACATCACCTCTTCGAGCGGCGCGGTGGTCTGTCAATTCACCTTATTAGATTCATGTGACTCGAGTGGAAGTACGGAAACGGCCTTTGGAGGCATAACTGAGCACCTGCGAACCTGTCGGATCCGTCCCGCTGCTGCATCGAGTGGAACTTTCAGAAAGAACCCATTCGTCCTTCTCGACTTGTTCTACCCCAACGAGCCGCCTCCACATCCGTTCCCTTTTTGGCCTCGGTCAAACCCAAAGCTTTATTGATATGACGTTCGCTTCTTTACGGATGCCCTTGCCGAGGTTCGCGTTTTCAGGAGCATGATCCGTTGAACCGCGCTTGAGTCGAACCCCTCGAGGAGCTGGGCTTGCGGAGCCTCCGCGGATCTCTTCGTGCTCGAACTGAGCAGTTGAGAGCGTACAATAATCGACCTACACAAAATTTGATGACTGAGAAAAGCGAACGATTGGTCTGAGAGGAAATATTGATCAGGAAACCGGTCGGTCCGTCTAAATTCAGTCGAGTCGCGTCGACGGAGTGTGCAACCGAAGTCAGATCCCCCAACGTTTCGAGACCCGAAACGAGCACCCTGTATGTCGGGTCGACTCTTGCCCGTTCCCTACCGTTCATCTCGCATTCTTCTGGTGAACGGAACAAGCGTCGGCTGATCTTCAGACGGAAGGGCTCTATTTACAAGACTTCAGCGGTACGCCGGTTCGCCGCCAGTGGGCGCTTGGAGTCATTTCTTCTTTCCACATGCGCTCTCTGCCGAAGTCTTCTACCAAGATGAGACCCTGAGTGACCCAATTTCGCGTGGATCGTGGCACTCACTGGAAGCAACCTCATTCCGCAGCATCAGCAGTGTTTCGAAGACAGCCATCTTCCCGAACAGGTGGCTTCGAAGCCTTCCGCAGGTAGGTTCTTTGCAGAGAGCTTTGAACTTGAGAATCGGCGATCTCTGGGTTCAGCCCCGTCGGAGCTGTGGATGAAACTGGTGACTGTGCTACTGCATGTGACAAGTGTTTTGTCCCCTCGGAAGACGTAAGGATATTCCGTGTTCCACTTAACGGTTCGTACGACTCACGAGATACGCTGAGGGTCTCGATTGATACGCGCCGAACAAGTTTCGTCCCCTTTCCTCGAAAAGCCTTCTAATTGCTCGGGGTGATGCCGAGATGCAGGTCAGATTCTGATGGGTTCCGATTCGGCCGGTTGAGGTGCTGGGCTCTGGGCTAATGAAAACAAGAGGCGGGGTCCCCACATCGGCGTTCAATCCTGCTCGAGCGTTCGCTCGGCAACCGAGCTTACGGCCTCACTGGGTGGGTCACCGTCAGTATCGAGAGCTAAGAGCCGGATACGGAATCTGCAGACAAATTCTGCTCTTTCAGTCTCGTTGGTAGGTCTCGCAGCTTCCGTGCAAATATTTTTGTATACGGAACTTTCCATTGCGAATACTGTCTTCCGTCTATTCTGGGGCATTTTGAGTCGTCATCACTAACGCGTCCGTGATTCATCGAACTTCTGAAGGGGAACGACCTCTATCATTTGGGAGCTTGATTCAGGCCAGGAAGTGTCCCCGAGGTTTCCGCGGAATTCCTGAAGTGTGACTTCGAGTGAAACTCGATCGCCAGCTCGCTCGCTAGCTCGCTCCTAGTCTGTGAGTCACCGTTTGTTGCAATGGCTTGGAAGTTCCGCACATTTTTCATGAGCAATTGAAGTCGATACCCCAGCTTCGAAACCTGGCTGCTGCGAACCTGGGAGGCTTTCTCAATTCCTCGAACGCTGGTCGGTAGCATCAAAAAACTCGTTGGGACACTGATGGAAATCAAGGTGACCATTCCGTGAGTCAAACGGATCTGCTTACATTCTGAGGCGGATCTTGCCTCACCTTGTGACGTCTACTGTCGAAACTTCTGTGGCTTTAGTGCGTCCCTTCACTCGACGTAATTGTTTGTCTTCTTCTTGAGTTTTCTCTCCTCTTTTCGTTAACAAGAGGTCTCGCGAATTTTCCTCGTTTTGCTTTTCGGGCATCCAAGCACGCAGCGAGAATTCTCGGGAAGTGCCTGGCGTCGTCGCTGTCTCAAAGCGGAAACGTTTGAACGGGAATCGCCGAATTCACAAAGCGGCAATTCATGGTGTTCGCGAGATTCGCGATCTTTATAAATATTTAGCCTGCTGAAGTAGAGAAACACTCCCTGAGCTCATTCGGGTGCCCTCGACCAACTCATGGGTCGGCTTATCGAGCTCGGAGATCGTCTCTGGTCGCTCCCATCCCGGAGAAAATGAGAAGAAATCAACTCAAACGGTGCGGTACTCGCGCGTCGCCGGGACCGTTAATCGTGATTTCTGAGGAACTTCACCAAGATCCCAGGAAACGATTTCACTTACGGAACTGACCCTGACCGGGGTGAAGGCCGGCGACGCGCCAGCACAGAAACGATCGGAAAGTGTGCTTCGCGGTCATGGACCCTCTTCCGATCAAGTCGGTCAAACCGCTCTAGAAGCGTCATACTCGCGATCGAGAACCTTCAGACTGGTCCGGGGCGAAAAATACCTAGTTTCATTGAGCGAAGTTCTTTACGGTATCGGTACCGGATTCCACTTGGACCGATTTTCGGTTCTCGAGCGTTGCCGGGGAGAAGCGGAATGAGCCGTCATTCTGGTGATCGACCTACAGACTAAAACTCACGCATTAGAAAATTGCAGAATGGCCAGAGCAAAAGGCGCGATGACCGAGTTGAGCTCCGAGGACACGCCGATGCAAAATTTCTTCCGCGGAAAATCAGTATTCATCACCGGGGCTTCTGGCTTCCTCGGTAAAGTTCTTTTGGAAAAAATCGTTCGGTCTTGCCATGGAGTCGACAAGGTGTACTGTCTCATCCGGAAGAAGGACGGCGAGGATTCTCAGCAGCGCTTGCAGAAAGTGTTCGAAGCTCCGGTGAGTACAGAGCGATTTCCGCTCCACTGCTTTTCTTCAACATTTATGGTGTGGGGCTGGCGCTTTATTTCACGGCGGATTTCGGGTCCATTGTCCGGGTTGTTCAAGTAACACCGAGCAACTTTCTTAGATCTTCGACTCGAGCCGGAACAAACTACACAAGGTTGTAGCCGTGGATGGTGACATTTTAGCCGAAGGACTCGGGCTGTCGGACGAAGATAGACAGATGCTGGTGGAAAATGTGCAAATCGTCTTTCACTCGGCCGCCTCGGTTCGATTCGACGAACCTCTGCGGAAAGCGATCGATATCAACGTGCTTGGCACCCGAAGAGTCGTCGAGCTCTGTCATGAGCTCAGGAATTGCGCCGCTTTCGTGCACGTTTCAACTGCGTACTGCTTCTGCAACAGGAACTTCGTTGGAGAGACTATCTATGAGGAGAAGATCCCCTATCAGAAGGTATGCACCGACTTCATTTTTCTTCCGCAGAGACTTCCCGGAGAGATATTTGAGTCAGCCCGCGATTCCGATAGGCAGGGAGAGCGCTATTCGTTACGTCTGCATCGTCGCACTAATCTCATTGTTCATCATAGGTGATCGATGCTTCAGAATGGATGAACGAAGACACTTCGAAGAAATGTCTCACTGACATCATGGATAACCGTCCGACGACCTACCACTACACGAAAGCTCTCGCTGAACGACTCTTGCTCGAAGAAGGCAAAGGTTTGCCAATTGTGATAATCAGACCCTCGATCGTGACCGCGTCGTGGCGAGAGCCGCTGCCCGGCTGGGTTGACAACTACAACGGACCTGCAGGATTCGTTATAGCGGTGAGCGAAAGCGAATCCTCCGATAGGGAGCTTTGGGGGACGATCGCCGTCGGACTTCCAGCGAGTGAAGTCTGAATGAAGCCATGATCTGATGAGAAGTTAATGAATTTCGCCTTCCCCATTCGCAGACTGGCAAGGGTGTGATGCGTACGATGTACATCCGACCGGACAGCGTTGCCGATGTATATCCAGTGGATCTGGTCTCCCGAATGATGGTGACATCCGCTTACTACTGCTCTCTGCAAGAGTTCGTGTCTCCGTACATCATCAACTGCACCACGGGTCCACTGAGACAGCTCACATGGAGGCAGATCTTCGAATACGCGAAGCCCTTGGTAATTTCCAATCCATCAATGGAAATCCTGCGATATCCCGGCGGTTCATTCAAGGAGTCGAAGATCGCGAACTATATCGCAATGTTCTTCGACCACACCATACCCGGATTCATCGTGGATTCGATTGCTGTACTCTTCGGAAGGAAACCATTGTAAGTTATTCATGACACTCTCGCCACGAGGCCCCCCCGGCAACGGCGGCTGGATTTGATATTCTTGCCAGCTAGTCTAAAATGAGTCAGAATATTAGCCGCTCCTCTCACCATTGCGACACCGGGTCATTTCACCCCCATCCCTGCCATGACGTTCTCATTCTAGCCTCGGTGAAGTTTATGGGAAAATTCATCGTGCGATGCACATTCTCGAGTACTTCACCACTCACGAGTGGGAGTTCTCGATTGACAACCTGAACAAGTTGCTCACGAAGATCGAGCACCCCAAGGACAAAGCAGACTTCGACTTCGATATCAGGTGGGGATCTCGCTCTTAGCGATCGAATCGTCTTCTCAGTATAACTCAGATTCGTCCAAATTTCGCGTGGAATACTCGTCCCATTGTACTGGTGTCAAGTGTCTCATTTTCCCTCGATTCTTAGACCAATCGATTGGCTGCCATTCTTGGAGAGTTATATCCTCGGCGTTCGGAAGTATGTCCTGAAAGAGGACCCCTCTACCTTGCCGGCCGCCCGTAGAAATCTCAACAGGTAAGTGGTACACTTGGTGTGGCGGTGATCTATGTGTGTCCGTGGCGAACGTCCCGACGTATGTCCCGTCCCCTGACTGTTGCACTGATGGGAATCGCATGGGGCTTACAGCGACACTAACTCTAAAGCGTCAAGAAAGCCGATCGGTAGCGAGAAATACCCCGAGAAAAGAGGTCCTTCTTGGACGTCGATCTCATGCACGGCCGGCCAGCAGAAAGCCGAGGGAAGGTGAGAGCGTATTGCGCACTGTCAACTCTCGACCCGGAGAAAAGGAGAAAAGTCCAGCACTCTAGATGCAAAGCTCCAGGAATACCTCTCCGATCTCTCGATGCATCCATTAGCCTTGTTCAATCGTCTAAGCTTCCTAAATCCAAAGATCCTCGCTTCTGGTCGCCCAAATTTCCCACGGAGGAAAATCCTCCCCTTCCCTTGATTCGCGCCTCACTCTCGGCACCCGCACTTCGAGGCAACGCCTCATTGATCTCGGTTGGGGTTCGACGTTCACGGGTAAAATGATTCCCACCTTTCAGGATCTGGTGGATAGGAACGGTGATGCAAATGACCGTGCTGGCTGGGACTTTGCGACTCATGATGAGATACTCGACTAAATTCAATCGTTTCACCTGGGACATTCTATCGAGGCTCATCGGATACTATATCCAACTACGCGTCGCTCTCAAATCGAGGAAGAGCATCAAGTAACGGGCGCAATGGTTTGTTTGTTTGTTGGTATATTAATAAAAGGGCAACGTTCACTCAATGAGACCGACCGTGTTTGTTTTCCATCCGATGGCAGATTTCGTTCATCCGCCGTTCCGATCCAGAGCTCCGGATTGGAGGAAAACTTCCATCGCAACCGATCGAGCAGTGGATCGGGAGATGTGAAGGGGAACCAGAAGCGAAAAGAGAAATCAGTCCTGAACGCAAAATTATAGGTACATAGTTTATTCCCTCTGCAGCGGACCAGCGGAGAATCCGCTTCAACGGGTGCGCTACCTCGGATTCGAGCATAGAATGTTCCTACAAGTCGAAAGTCGTCGATGTGCACAGGATGCCGTTGAATATGAAAGTGTTGTTTATGGGAACATATTGGTGGGTGACCACCTTGATGACTTCCTGTGCAGCGCAGCCGCCCACAACGGACGCGATCGTATGGAGCTCCGAAGCCCCGAACCGACACCTACTCCGAAAAAAACGACATTTATACTGCGATCTTCGGGGAGCGTCGGAAACATGTTTCGTGCCTAACCCTATCTGAGTGAACGCAGCGCTATACTGGGACGGGGAGGCATGTCCCTAACGCTCACATTTCATGGATGAGGTCGTCTTTGGGAAAGGGTCCTATGCCCCATTCTTGAACGAGTTTGCTGTAGATACTCTTGAGCTTAGAGATATCGGTTTCCATCAAGTGAGTGAGGCATCCTGGGTATCTCTTGAACGACTCGAAGAACTTATCGACAGCTCTGAGCAGCACATAGTAAACGATCTCCGGCTCCTCGGGTTGATAATTGTTCCGGAGGCTGTCGGTTATTAGATTTGACTTCGGTCGCTCATATTCTTCGAAGATGGGCCGCGTTCGTAGTACGTCCAGTGTGTGGGAGTTTCTGCAAAGAATATGGATTTCGGGCTCGCACACGATGTCTAAGGGCTTTCCCAACGCCGTCAGGATTTCATTGACGCGGTTACAGATGTCTTCGCAGTGCTTGTCGGCTTCCGTCTTGTACACCCCTGCCAACCTCACGTAGCTGTCCGAATCGGACGTCATGTCGGGGATGGAGCCACGGAGAGGAAGCGTTCCATTGACTGCGACGAAATCTCTTAGGGCTCGAACCATGATCCAGAAAGGTTTGCTCTGGGGAAATTCGGACGGAATTGATTACGACGAGATACGCTCTCTAGGATCGACGTGATACTATGCTGATCGTGGGGATTAGGGGGACTGACTTTGGGGTTCAAGTTCTCGCATTCCTTATCCTCGAACAGCTTCTTCACATTGTCCGGGATCTCCGTTTTTCGTAGAGTGCGAGCACGCGCTTTGATAGCTTCTTCGAAATTTAAAGGTTCGACGTGCGGAGTGTCATCTCCCTCGTGATGCTGCAAGTTGATTCGGCAATCGAATACGAAAATTCGGCTCTCGGAATAGGGGCATATTCTTCAGCTCATCGGCAAACACATTCGTAGCCCACCTTAAATTTTAGGCTCTCGATGATCGATTCGAAATCCTTCTTCTCGCTGTACGTCGGTAAACTGGTGGGTCCATGCTGAATATAAGAAACTCATCATGATCATCATTGTAATAAATTGCATCGGTATTCTTTGGCAGTGGGATCCGAGTCTACTCGCAGCACAGAAAACATTCGAACTATTCTGCACGAACCTTTTCCCGCCATCGATCGAGGGCTTTCAATAAAATCACGATGTAAGGAACGTGAGCGTGTTCCGCGCGACTCAAGCTCTCCAGATCGATCGAGTCCACGTGCTTCCGCAGTCCCGGAAAAGGATCGGTCAATCGCAAGTCATCGAAACCGTCATCTGAAGTGCAGATGAGAACATGTTCTCCTTCAGGTCATTCGGAATGGCATTCGAAGGGATTCCTCGGGATTTCGACCGCAGCGATTTTAAAGACATCGATGGCTGTGTCTACCTGGATGAGACTCGATGATTGTATGCTCTGGAGTTTGCAGCCTGATGTAACCTATCTGCCCGAATGATTTACATAAAAGTAGGGGCACGTTGGCAACGTGCAATAATTTGCTCAATTGCAGGACTGTTGACTCGGGCATGCCAGTGGCAATCACCACGGAGAACGTCGTGAAATACGACGGGTTGGTGGCGAGTAGAGTTTCACACGACTGGAAAATTCAACGGAGTAGGTCGTGAGAAAATAACCTGTGTCGGTCGAGGCAGGATGCGAAAGCCGAGTCGATTCCCAGCAGGATGAGAAGGGTAGATACCTCATCTATGTAATCCCCTCGCACGTGTGGGTTGAGTTCGAGGAGCTGTTGACAGGCTGCGCTCCCTCTATTCGATCCGATGGAATGCTTGAGTAGGAAGAAATTACGCCCAACGTCTTCCCCCCTGGAAAGATAATCCGGCTGTCAACGGGATCGTCTTTCGTGGAGGCAAGAAATCACAGAAATCCTCATGAGGATAAGCTCTCACGTGACATTGTTTCCATCGACGATCGTAAATGCACCGATCCCGGGAAGGACGAGACCCTTCAGGATTTCAGTGCCGGTAGCCGTGGCGTTGATGAGACACACTCGCGCGTTCTCGAGGAAGGACTGACCGTGATCGCCCCACAAGCTGAAAATAGGAACAGCTAATCATCGATTCCCACAACGGAATTACAATGTCAGCGCGATTCCTCACGTCCACGTGGGCCTGAAAAGGATCCATACGCGCAAGAGCTCAAATGTTGGGAACAACCTGTCAGTAACTGAACTTCGAAGATTCGGATCGACAGAAACACCGCACTCGGTGGGAAGAAGAGCTTCACGATTCAGGGCCGGATCCGGAATCTTGAGGGTTTATCCGGGCCCTCGAGTTAACGCGGGACATTAGGGAAGCTCGAGATTTCTGGTCCAGCGAAAGGAGTTGTCACAATTCTCATCGCTCTCCGAATGGTACCCCGCCGTCAATCGTGTTCGATAAGCCTCCCAACGCAAGCTTCAGATGGCCTGGTGCCCAGCCAAACTTTCCAAACAAGAGATCTCACTCACCGGAGCTGACGATCATATTTTTTCGTCTTTTCATTTTCGGGAGACCGGGTTTCGAACTTGCCTCTAGTCGACGCCATTTTGCTATAGCCGGTATAGGGAAACTCCATGGGCCGAGAGCTACGGCTTCGATTCGATCGATGGGGCTAGCGACAAATCAGAATCAGATTGAACTCGATAGATTTCACCTGCTCAAGATCTCATCTGTAATCCTCAGCGCCTGGAGGGTCTGTAGGGCTTATTCTACCCTTGAGGAAACTCCCGGAAAAATAAAGACGCCTGAAGACCCGCTGGTGGCCCGTTGCTACACCCAATGCGTTCATGAGCCTCTCGGCGCTCTTTCTTTAGCGATCACACTCTCGCGACTTGGGTGAGGACATCTCGCAACACCACATGTCATTTGGAGGTTGAGCGGATGTGACTGGCAAGAACATTAGTTTGTCTCCGGTGTAGGTTGCGACCGCAGCAACAACGACATCCCACCTCGGTTGTTCACCGTTTGTTCTTACACAGCAAGGTCATGGTTCACAAAGTAGCCATCGTGGGCTCCGGCAACTGGTAGGTCAAGTGTCCTATGGCACCGGTATATTCTCCCCGATCGCTCTGATATTTGTGAGCGCGCTCCTGACCAGAACGTCTCACGAGGGGGAGCGATCCGCGCGGTCATCGGAGCGGTCCGTGCCGGCGCGAAGGCGTAGATTTCCGTCTTTCGCACGGAAGTGAATCATTGAAATATCACGGGACTGCTTGGAAATTCGCTCTCTCTGCTTGGTCTGCATCTCTGGTTTTTCAAGTGCGCTCCGTTGATGCGCATTTCGGAGGAAAATTTGAGTTCAATCGTCAAACTTGCATTACCGGCGTAGATGGCGAGGGATATCGCTATCAAGAAAATCTCCCGGCTAATTGTGTGGAGTGCTGTCCTTATCCGGCCTCATGGAAAGACCGGAGGACGACGAACACCAATCGATTCAGACAGGAAACACGCCAGCTGGAGCCTTCCTCGATAGATCGAGAGTCATGATCGCTTGAGACTTGAGGCCATCGATGATATTAAGTAAGAACTCTAATGAGACGTCGGATCTGCGAGAATTCACCTGGCATCGCTTGCAGCCGGCAAGATCGGCTGGTTACAAGGGTGTTCCCGGAAGATCTCCCCGAAGCTTTCACTCTCGACGTTGAGGTCGATGAGTTGTTCTGCGAGGGCTCAGCCAGCACTAACAAAGGCCTCTTCAAATTGTGATCGCTCGGACAACCCTTTCCCGCATTGTACCTGCTGCAGTAATCGTCTACTCGGCTTCGACGAGAACTCATGGAATTGCGGCTCGATGCGATAGATAAAGAGTTGATCTTGGGGTACCTCGGAACTCGGGGGCTATCACTCGACAGAGCTTCTGAACTTCCAAGTCAGAAGTTCCGTTGGAGAACAATCGCCCTTCAGTGATCTCTAGCGGGAACGAAGTTTGAATGTTCAGACTTGTGACTCGAGAGAAACCTGTAGGAAGCCTAAACAGCAACTTTCCCCTTCCTTACAAGGCCATGGCTCACTGCTATCGTTTAATATCTCAATCCATCCGATCAGAAGCGGTAGAATCGCGCATTAGACCTTTTCGCTCCGCGTACTTAGAAGTAAGAAGATTGATCATGAGGTGTTTCCGATTTAAAGGCTTAGCGGCAATGTTCCGATACGACGATCGTAGAAGTCGCTCGGGACGGTATCCATCTTTCGTAGAGGATAGTTACTTTCTTATTCAGTCGCGTAGCGAGGTGTTTGTGGAACACACCCTGGTCTGCTGGGGGTATCGAAAATGCTTTGATGGTCTGTGAATACCTGACCCTGGCGAACAGATTTCTAGAAGCTATGAATGATCATGAATCCCGGCAAGTCTGCTATATCATCGGAGAGTTGAGACCATGCTACGATGCGGACCGTTCTCGTACGTGAAAGGCCCGTTCCGAAGACCTCTTGACATACGGGGCCCGAGTTCGATCGGAAGTAGACTGCGACTTGCGAGGTTGAGGCAAAGCGCGCGTCTGCAAGCCATTTCACGTGTTTAATGAGAGCGCGCGGTCGGACGCTTCTCCTCTCAGACACCGATTCCTTAAGGGTGCCGAAGGCTCTGAGCCTTTTCGTTTCACTTTCTCTCTAAGTCAGTTCATTCAATCTCAGGATTTGTCTGCGGCTCATTGTTGACCGAACGTAAAAAGTCGGCCTGGTCGCGGTTCTCGAACTCGGTTCTATCTTTGCCGCTCGTAATCAGAATCCGGTTGATGATAAGGGGTTGCCCCAGACGCAGACGCGATCAAGCCGTCTCCTAGATAATGAGACCAGAAATCATTGCTTTGTTCGACCCTGGATGCTGGCGAACGCTAGAACGGAGCATGATCCGACGAAAATTTTGCGGTTTCCCTGAATCTGTCTTTTCGACGTTTGTCTCGTTCTGCAAGGAATTTTCCGCGAGCTAGAGTCATGCAGAGTGCAGCTTGATCAGCGAATTGCTCGGGAGAGAATCACGTTGTGAATCCAATGCGGCTCCTGCTTCGAAATCAATTCCTCGTGCTACGAAAATTCTGTTTTCACAGGGGCTCAGTGATAGCTAGAATCGTCGGCGCGAACGTAATCGCGCAGCCAGACCTTTTCGACCCGACAGTCAATATTCACGTCTACGAAGAGCTTGTGGATGGCAAGAAGTTAACCGAGATTATCAACACCCAACACGAGAACGTCAAGTATCTCCCGGGATTCAAGGTGAGATGACGGCCAAGCGACGTGAAGACCTGTTCGGACCCAAGGCATCATGAGCATTATCATTACATTGTTATATTATTCTGCGGCTTTCCGCGAGCGATCCATCGTTGACTGGAAGCCTGAGGAGCTTCTCCCAAAACAGAACCCTTTTTGCAGTTTCCCACCAATGTGGTGGCCATCCCCGACGTCGTCGAGGCTTGCAAGGATGCAGACATCATCATTTTCGTTTTGCCTCACAAATTCGTTAAACCCACCTGCGCTCCGCTGGTCGGGAAGATCAAGAATACAGCCATTGGAGTCTCCCTCATAAAAGGTAAGCCTCCGACAAGTCTGTATCTGAAACAGAAAAAAAGGGACATCCGACTGAGATTTCCCCCATTTCAGGCTTCGATATTGTCCCTGGCAAGGGTATCACGCTTATCTCGAACGTTATCAAGGAGCTCCTGAATATTCCATGTGGGGTTCTCATGGGCGCGAATTTGGCCAATGAAGTGAGTAGGATACCGAGCGTTGGTGAATTTACCAAACATTCGTTAGAGTCTCGAAGATGGAACAGTTACTTTTCGGTGCAAACCGAAAAAATGTAAGCGGGACCTCCCTAACTTCTCACAGGTTGCCGCGGAGAAGTTCTGCGAAGCGACACTCGGTGTGAAATCTCCGGAAACAGGTGCAGTCCTCAAGAAATTGTTGCAGACAAATTTCTTCAGGTACGAGGAGCATATGAAAGAATTTCTTTGCGTAGAAAAGCTCTCTATCTTTACCCTCGAATCTCACTTCCGTGTTTCCTTCCAGAATCACAATCACGGATGATATCTCGACTATTGAGGTGTGCGGCTCAATCAAGAACATCGTCGCATGTGGTGCTGGATTCGTTGACGGCCTAGGCTTGGGCGATAACACGAAGGCCGCTGTCATTCGGCTAGGATTGAAAGAAATGATCGCTTTTGCGAACCAGTACTATCCCGGAGCGAAGCTGGATACTTTCTTCGAGAGCTGCGGAGTCGCTGATCTTGTTACGACGTGTTATGGTCAGCTTCTTCCCCGCCTCTATTTTTCTGCGCCTATGGTATGGACTCAGATGAAGCTCTCTTTAAATTAAGAGGTCTCTGATGGAATTTCTTCATCGTAGGTGGCCGAAATCGCCGGGTATCGGAGGCCTTCGTTAAAGCAGGCGGGAAAAAAACCATCGAGGAATTGGAGAAAGAGATGCTCAATGGAATGAAACTCCAAGGTCCTGAAACCGCAGCCGAGGTGAGACCACACGCTGACAATTGGGATCATCGAGCTTGAGAGATCAGTTCAACATTCACGGACCGTTGGAGAGGTAGAGCAACCTTGACCTGGCTTTCTTCCAGGTGTATGAAATGCTGAAAATCAATGATCAGCTCGAAAGGTTCCCATTGTTCGTCGCAATCCATCGTATCTGCATCGGGGAAATCGCTCCCGATAAAATGGTAGAATGCATCCGTAACCACCCTGAGCACATGTGAAGCTCTCCGGCGCCAATTTTCCTGACTGGCGTTCTCTGTTCTTGTAATGAATTTTCTTAATCCCGAGATCCCTTGGCTATACGAATTCCTCGAAAGAGATCCGAGCCGAAAGATCATAGGCCATAGCTAGGACAGGAATAGGCGAGTTTCTGCCGCTTATCAATGCTCTTCTGACGAAACCATAGCTGAGAGAGCATGGACAATATTGACACGATTAATATACTATAGTGAATCAACCAATGATAGGAGTGACGATCCATACGGATGCGTTGAATGCATTGCTCGCCTGCATCGCGTAACCCATGAAGGAGTCGGGTCTGAGCACGGGGAAGCTCAATTGATTTTAGGCGGCGCCACGTTACGCTTTTCATCTGGTGTTACCATTTTAGAGACTACTATCAGAGTTCCTGGTAACTCGAGTTGTTGCGAATCTGAAGGAAGCCCCATGCAGGCAGTGAGATGTTTTTCTGCATCGAGGACAAGAATTTAATAAAAGTTTCCGAATGCTCCAATCAAGAAGGGAGGACGATTTCAAACACGGCCGTGAACTCGGCTGTTGCGTGACAGCTCATGTTAGCCGGCTATCTTCCGGAATGACTGTTCTTCTACGAGACTCTTAATAAATGATCAGAAATTTGAACGGCGTCGTCTGTTTCAGTGTTAGACTCCTGGCCGCAGAACATTGCGTTCCCTTCTCGAAAAGCCTCTTAGCTTGGACAAGTCAACGCGTAGCGGCTGACTGACGTTCGCTAAATATGTTTGGCAGCTCCGGGTCGGCGGACGACCACTGAAATTCGAATTTTGCCGCTCAGTGGCAAAATCTGTTGATAAACATGCGTCGGCTGGTTTCGATTCACACCGAGCATGCTGCTGCGGGTAGAGACGATTGCTTACAATCCCGAGAGGAGAGAGAGCTCTAGTGGTCTGTCGTATTCTTGGCGCCACCGGCAGCAAACAGGATTGGAACCGCGAGCTCCTTCGAGCTGAATTCACAAGGTGACACTTCTCTCTACGAGGAAAGAAAGCAAATCTTCCCCCACCCTCGCGAGCGCGCTCCAAACCAACGATTCCCGAGCTTAGGAAGCAGTAAGAGCCGGTGATTTTACTCAAATATCAGCTGGAGCCCGAATAGGGAACACGGCCGTGGGGAAAGTCTCATTTTGTGATAGACTAGCGAGGAGCTTGCCAACGTCTTTCCGAGATCACGGAATGCTCTGGGCTGATTGGTTACCGGCAGAACGCAGAGTCGTCATGGCAGCACAAGGATGATCCTCTTTTGCCTGGAGGAACTGTGACAACAGATGCTCATCGGAAGCCCATGCGCTCGGTGTCTTCCATTATCTCCTCGGTCGCTGCTCGCTCGGTTCCAGTCTTTGCTCAGTGCAAGTTCCTCCCCTCTTACAGTATAAGGCGCCAAGCCCGTCTGGGATCCTCCGAAGATGCGGATTTATACGTTGGCCGAGTTCCCACCTGCACCGAAAATAGGACTGTTGACGCTCGAGGAAGCTGAGGGACGATTTTACAATGAGCAAGAGACAGAGAACCTTCTTCAAGCTTACCACAAAGACTCGGTAGGTGGATTCCGATTAATCCACCCCTTCAAGTTGACGGAAGCATATTCAATCGTTGGCTGGTTGGAGGTCTCCCGGAGTTTCTTGTCCCCATGCGGAAAAGAGGGATGATATTGTCGACGCTCGATTATTTCAGTTCCCCGAAATGTCCCTCATCCGGCTGCAGGACGAGCTCAATAGACCCTGTTCGGGACCGTTGAATGCGAAAGCGCATATTATACGACCTGTCACCAGTGACCAGTTGGCTCTTCTCTGGGAATCGTACAGTGAACACGGAGTTTACGGACTCCTCGATCACATCTCGGGAGTGCAGACGCAACCGCTCAGAGTCCTGGCCCTACCGGCACGCTGCGCTCTAAATAGTTACCACTTCGCCGGCCACGTTTTCGCTTTTTTGCGTGGATTGGTCTTCCCTCAACTGCAGGTGAGTTCGGACAGAGGACTCAAGTAGGAGCCTTGGCAAGCTCCTGCTCTCATGCTCCTGGACGAAAATCATGATAAGCAGGGAACGAATGTTCGAGCTCATTTCGTATGTTTCTCAGCTGAGCACGGACGAGATCTGCTCGAAATACTCGGAGGTGAGCATGTGGAGTTCGGGCTTCGTGCGAGCAATGGCCTGGCATCCGGGAACCAAGAAACTAGCCATAGCGCTGCGAAATGACTCGGTCATCTTGTACAGTAAGAACTGCGCGACGAGTTCAGAGCTCAGACACCCGAAGCAGAAAGCAGTAACGTCGGTCGCGTTCAGGTCAGAGTCGCGTAGACACAGCCGATAAGCGATCCTGATTCTCGGGATCCAGAAATAATGTCGCCCGATTACAGACCGTTCAGTGGGAGTCAAATCGCCGTCGGAGGTGAGTTAGGTCTCGTCCTGTGGAACATTCCTGCGGCGATCACGGTGAAGACTCCAACCATGCATTCAGCCTCGGTCCTACTCCCGGGCAGATTGATAAGCTCACTCGCATGGCATCCGGACGGCAATGTTCTCGCGGCTTGTTCGGCCAGATTCGGCGACATAGTGGTACGTGAGGGGATTTCGAGTCTCACCGACACAAAAACTCTGTTTCTTCCATTCAGGAAGAAAATAGAATGCTTGCTCGCTCTTGCGATATTCTATTCTCATTTGCTACTGATTCATCCTCATAGATGATAAGTCCAGCGACTGGAGAGATCGTGGCATTGACGACCTTCTCCTTCCTGCCGTCCGCTCATCTGCTCCGATGGTCTCGGGACGGTTATCGGATATTTGCCCCATCTCCGAACGGAGGTTTCTCTATCTGGGAGGGCAACCCCGTATGGGACGCCCAGTGTTACGGTAAGCTACGGTATCTCCTAACGGAAGCTGTCAAGGGCCGGCGTCGTTGCAGCGGACCTCGATCTCACCTGAAGAAAAATATTTTTTGCAGCCTCACAAGTTGTCACAGCGGCTTGCTGGAGTTACGATGGATGTCATCTTCTGTACACCGTCGCAGGAAAAGCCGTCGTCTACCACGTCAGCCTGAACCCCGTCGGTGAACCGATGGCCGCGGTGCCACAGCCTCGGCCGATTATAAAACTAGAAGGACACCCCGAGAAGTAAGAGAAGCGCGAGAAACTGAGCTCCCTATCGCGCTCGGGCGCGAGAGCCAATCTTCACGGTATATGTTCATTTTTCGCGCTTTTTGTTCCTTAGGGTCTCCGGTGAGGCGTCTCTCATGGAATGGGATCCGCACTCCCAGCGGCTGGCGATCGCTTTTAAAGCAAACACGCGACTCATCGCAGTTTTCAAAACGAAAATCAAACCCCTGTTCGACTTACAACCACTGTGAGTTGTACTCTCGGACTCGATTTCATGCAGATTCCTTCTAGCCTTCCGATTCAATGGCAGTCACAGCCTCTGCACCGAAGAGATTCCCGGAAGTTTCGAATCGGAAACTCGTCAGGAGAAGAATTCCGTGAGCTGTGAGTAGTCTGCGGGCCAACTAAATCCGAATCCTATTTCCAGTGGCTACATCAGAGGACCCGCTATTCCGGAAGCCATGAAGTTCTGCGAAGAGCACGACGAAGGAGCTCTACTCAGTGTGGTAGGTGCTTTTCCTGCTCCAGGAATCGGATGAATTCTCGAAATCCGCTCTAGTGATGAGTTTTGTAAAAGGTCTGAGTTGTCGAATCTCTTCACTGAACGGTTAGCAGTAGTGTTGACCACTTGTGTATCAACTCTCGGAGAGAAAAACTACTTCGAGGGTTATAAACTTGCGGACACTGAGTCTGGCATTTTATCTCCCCGCGCGTTATCGCTGTGAACCATCGATACGGAGGGGATGCGATATAGAAAATTTTGCGGCTCTTCGCCGGGGAGAGATGCCACATATCAATATGAATCAACCACGCTGCCGCTTCAGTGTATGAGATCGGTCGACAAATGATCATGAAAACGCACTCTGAAATTCGTTGCTGTCAATTATCCGGGATATGCGTTAGGGAAGTAATAAAATGGCGAGCAATTTCCTTTCAGTGCTGGTCCAATGGCCACGTGCAGCACATAAAGATGCACTTCGAAATATCTGCCGCAGACCGCTCAGTCGTCTTGAGTCGCAACGCTGTCAGTGAGCTGAGTGGGGACTTCTCTGACGAATCTCGGATAAGCACTGGGGCTCATTATTAGGTATGGTGATGTCGATGTTGCTGATAGTGGTAGGACTCAGTCTGGACCCATGGATCACTCATTCCTTAGTGACTTAAGAACAGGTACCCGGTGATTGGTATGGACATGTTATTCCATACCGGATGATCCGAGTTCGCCCCGTAAGGTGTCCAGCAGTTGATTCGCGAATGAGGACATTTTAGCCTTCTGTATATAAATGAATAAAGAATATACGCGGTAACTGCCTTTATTGTTGTTCGCTCTTCGCCATTCATCAAATCGAGTATTGCTTGCTCGCTTGCTCAGTCGGAGGACACAGTAGGTTGGCGGAAGTCTCGATTCCTAATCTCTGGATTTTCACGAGTCCTCGGAACTCATCCTATACGTAATCTGTACATTTTCTAGTGAACAAGTTCTGATTTATCACTTCACAACGCCATGGTGTCCAACTGTACTTGATATTTAACAGTGTCCCTACGGATGTTCTCCTGCAACTTATGTGCCCTCTCTTGCGTAGCTTGCAAGACTGAATTGATGACGATGATCTTCCGCTTAGCCGCGAGCAGTTTCTTGATGTATGAGTCGATCAATGGAGATGCTCTGCGGAAAGATGAAGAACACAAAGAATCAGGAGGGCTCGAAGTTACACGATCGTCCCCAGGCGGGTTGACCGAGCGACATATTCACACACATAGAGAGACGAAACCAACCGTGTGCTGTCCGTGATCCGGCGAAGTTCAACGGATAAGAGGTCGATCTGCTCGCCCAACAACTGCTGAGATTTCTAATTCCAGAAAGATTCGTCTTAGATCAGGAATGACAGCGTAACATGTACCTCGAATATTTTGTGTTTCCGAAGCTAACCACTAACTCACCCGAGTCTCTAACACTTGCTGCTCGATTTGAACCAAGCACGGCGTCAACAAAGTAGTGAGACCCTCAGTCAGAGCGTCGATGTTCTCACTGCTTTGGTCGGAACTTGAAGCGTTTCCACTCATCGTGACTAAGATGAAATGTTCACCTGTAGCAGGGAGTGACAGAATTTCCGGTGAGTTCTTCGTGATATTCCGCCGCTCCGCCCGTGGAGCCTTCCGCCGAAAATATTCCTCGGGGCTCAGCTCATCCGGACTCGCGAGCTAAGCACACGCAACGGGGAGTCGGTTCGCGTTCAAGAATGGTCGCACCACTAGACGCCGTTTCCGGTGCACGAGCATCCATCAGACGCTTTGTAAGGAATCTGCGCTCATATCCTGCCATTGTAGCGGGAGAGCAAGACCTCGAGCGGCGGGAGCAGCAAAGTTCCAAAAATATCTTATCTGTAGGAGATCAAGAATATCAAAGATATCGAGGCTCCTAATCGGACACCCTCGCGCCGGATGAACCCCCGCACCTCCAAGAGAATGAGTGAAGCGCGACTCGAGGTTTGATGGAGAGTCTTGATCATCCGATAGAATATCATCCGATACTTATCTGGCTAGCCAGGGATTTGATAGTTCCAGCACTCGATTCGCCGGACTCCTGTCAGAGCGCCGATCAGCTGATCGCTATCGTGGACTTTATATCGAATTTCATCAGAAAATCGCATTCAGGGGAGCCGACCCTACTCACATTCACCTCCTAAGAACTACGAACAGCAGTGTCTTCAATTATCGCGCGAAAGCACGGAGTCTTGAGGACATCAGTGAACCTTCCGGAAACGGATGATCTCGGCCGTCAGTTCAGCGTAAGTGCAACGAGTGTAGCCAGCCTGCCAACCGCCGCGGATTGATATTGCTCTTGCCCTCCAACAGCGACGAGATCCTTGTGTCGCACGAGAAATGGACTCGTCCCCTCGGATCTGAAAGATTGAGGAGAATCCGCCCGAGAGTGAAGTCGATTAAGCAATTCCCCTCCTCCGTCGATGCTCAAAGCCCCGGTACCTCCAGAATTTCTGTCCGCATTCTACCCTCTCACAGAACGGAGAAAGCAGGCGCTGCTGCTGCTGCTCGTTCGTGGCAGCGACGGCGCGGAGAGAGAACACGGAGGAGGAGATGATGATGAGCGCTACCCGCGCTCAGTAAGAGTAAGGGCAGCCGTGTTATGGCCCCGCTTTGCTGCAGGCCAAGTTGTCGAGCACGCTTCGAAGTGGAAACCTCGGTAGGTGGTCACCGTTCCCGCTCGCTCCCCCTAAGCTAGGTTCCGTTCGTCGGACAAGCGGAGCACGGATTCCGAGCGGCCGAGGGCCGCTCCGCTCCGAAGTCCCGTCGAAGTGTACGTTGGGGCCTCTCACTTCGTCTGCCGTTTGTGTACATCGGTCGTTCCCGGAGAGTCAATGCGAGAATCAGAATACAGACGCGAAATGAGATTCCGCATCTGCACGCGAGTTCATCCAGGATACACATGAGCCAAGACGATTCCTGGAGAGAGGAGCGCGACCAGAAGATATCGATCGCGATCCGCGCGGTCCGCCTCTCCAGGATCACCTAGAGCTCTGTTCGGATGGAGCGCGCCCCTAGACTAATAGGATGTTCGCGATCTCCGTTTTCTGACGGCGGAATCGTTGGCCTTGTGGAAAAATCCTCCGTCTTGAGCCGAGCGGAGCGCGAAGATTCATTTTCCGATTGTCGGAAATCACGAGATCCCCGACGGAGTATTGACACCGAGAAATCCCTCGTTTACACCATGAGCAACTCCATGAATCGAATGAGTTCCGGCGATTGAGTGTTTCCACGCTGCAGTCCGACGCTGAAGGTGACATTCGTTAAAATCATGCATCTTGGTTTTACTCGAGGAATCGTGGCAAAGCGCGATATTACCCGCAAATGGGATTCCCCTCGGGTGATTTCGTCGTTCTTCGAACGTTAAGTGGGAGGACCAGTCATGTAAGAGCGTGACAGCGAGAGCGATGCCGTCAACGCGATCATTTTCCCCTGTTTTTCTGGAGAAGGCGCAGATCCTCGCATAGTTTCCAAGCACGGTTCTCCGGTACGCTCGATATGATATCAAGCCGGTAGGTAAGGATTTTTCGGGAGCTTTCGCCTCAATGAGACGCCTCTTCTGGAGATGAATGCTAACTGTTGAACGTCAACAGTAGATACCAGGAGGAGGAATGAACGCGTCAGATAATCCAGGGAAAGACTCTACTTTTCCACCAACAACGCCGCCAGGAACCGCTCAGTGGAAGCCCTAATATTTGGATTATGACCGCATGCAGCAATCTAGGGCAGAAAAGACCAAAAAAAACAAAATATCAAATCGAGGCTCTGAACTTCCACGAATATGAGCTTTTCCGCTTCTGTTCCACAGCCAGCTCTTCCACTCGGCAGCATCCCGGATGCATATACATAGGTATCTTCGGCTTCCTCGCTCGACGAGATCCATTAGAACGACCGCACGGGCAGGACGGAGTCTCGAGCACACGACTTCCGTGCGTACATGGTCTCTTCCGTTTTCAGATCGAAATGGAATTGGCAACGTGATGACAACGTCGTCGCCATGGAAGCTTCTCCTAGCCATTGGGCTCTTGATAGTTTCCTCAGGGCAGGTGGTGGAAGCTTCATTCGGGGATCAATCGCACATTTTCATGGCATGCATACATCACTGTTTCTTCGGTAACTGCAGCACGGACAGCGATTTGAGCAGGTTAGTCTCACTGACGCCGGAGATTCGTTCTCGCATCTACATGGCGTGGCATATTCGCTCATTCGCGACTCCGCGATTTCCGCATAGACTTCTGTTTCTACGGAGGGCATTAAAATGAGGAATTCTGCTGCTCTGTTGGAGCATCGAAATTCTGGCTGAGTCATCATTGGCTCACGTCTCCTTCAAAACACATACATATACAGGCGAGCATTTTGACCGGAGCAAGTCGTCGTTGTGCTGGTCCGACCTTAGTATTTGCTACAACCTACGAAGCCTTGTTGAATTCTTTCGGTCAAACGGGGAGCCACCCTGGAGCGCCGGATCCGCAGAATCGATTCGATTCTGGAAGCCGAAGGTATCATGAATTCCCGCGAGCCCTATGCCGGGAGATTGAAAACGTGTCAGTTCAATCTTGTGTCCGATATCGTGTTGGATCCCAGCTCGTGTCACCGCTCGGTCGGAGTATTAGAATGAGTCGCACAGAAAGATCAAGTACGTCATTTTCGTGTCTGTGCCCTGAGTGTTTCCGTGAGGCCTGCTCCGAGTTTCGTAGTTTGAAACTAGCGGCGTAACGCAGCAGGTCAATCAACCAGGCGGAACGAGCGTGATCGCGTCCCTGTGTTTGCGCAGAGAGTTCCATTATTATGCGATCTATGGCGGAATAGGAGCTCCCCGCTCTACGGATCGATGCCGCCATGTCGAGTCAAGTAACAATGCTTTGTTTCGATCCCCTCTCAGATTTCATCGGACGCAACCCTGGCATCTTCAATTGCTGGGCTGGGACTGCGAGGATGAATGCGGCCATCAGTGTATGTGGAAGGCCGTAGATTATTTTGAAGCTTTCGAGGAGCGTGTTCAGTTTCGGGGAAAAGTGAGTTCAGAGTTTGAGAGCTCCTAGATCCCCAGAGCTCCGAGCCGGAGTCTAGTCTTTTTCGCGATTGGCTCTGGGAGGAGGCAAGACTCGCATGTCGCATGGGTTGACACATTCTCTCGAATGAACGATTCCCCCTCCCCTCAGTGGCCGTTCGTCCGTTGGTTCGGACTACAAGAGCCGGCATCTGCGGTTTTTTCTCTCTTGAACCTCTTGGCCAACTTCTACGGGTGGAGCGAATTCAACAAACGGATCTCATCGAACAATCGATTTCACGCACTTTGGAAGTGCCAGGCTTACGTGAGTATCGTTAGTTGAGGAGAGCCGAAGGAAGTTTTCGTCTCCAACCGGAAGCAATCGAGTGAGCCCGATTCCTTCAGCTAATCGTTTGCTTTGAACAGCTCGCAATGAACGCTTGGTTCTGGTCGCTGGCATTCCATTCAAGAGATATTTACCTAACTGAATCGATGGACTACTTTGGAGCGTTCTCAATCGTTCTGTTCTCGCTCTACGCCATAATCGCCAGGTGGGATGAGTTTCCGAGAACCTTTCACAGATACTCCCCAGTTCGGAATCGGGTCTTAGATCCGTTCTCGATTGACGCGGAAACGATTCACTCGGCTCACGTATTCATTATTCCCTTCGCAGAGTCACCATCGAGAGAGTCGAATCTCTGCTGCGATTCATCCAAGTACCGTTCGCTTGTTTCTTCCTCTATCATGTGTATTACATGATGAATGTGAAGTTCGATCATCAGTATCACATCGGGCTCAACATCGTTATTGGTGAGCGGAATTCAATCATCCATCGCGTTTCAACCCGGAAATTCGAATCGCTCGATGAGAGTCAGGTTTCGTTCAGATCATCCATGTCAGTTCTAGAACAGTGAGCGATGGATATACGTTTTCAGGGATTATCAATTCTATAATGTGGTTATTGTGGACTTGGGCGAATCGACGGCGTCCCTATGTCGCTAAGTGTGCGTTTGTAGTGGTTTCATTGTTAATTCTGTCGTCGCTGGAAATCCTGGATTTTTCACCGTTGTGGTACGTTTTCGATGCGCACTCACTGTGGCATCTGGGAACCGCTCCCCTGCCGCTAGTCTGGTACAGGTGAGAGTGCCTTCGTTTCACTTCTTGCGCACCAGGGTAGCTCAATATGAACTATGCGAACCACTTGACCAAATCATTCGATTGAACAACTCACTTTCCGCAGATTTCTCATCGACGACTGTCGCTTCGAGAGCATGAAGGTTCGCGAAACCCCGAGCCGACGGACCCTCGCCCGGCGTGGACTAGCCCGTTTGAAGGAAATCCTGAAGGAGCTAAGCGTTCTAAACTATAGGGACGACAGTTTTCTTATCGAGTGAATTTAGTCAGTGACTCCGCATGAGGGTCGGGAGGACCAGCGAATCAAAGTTCTCGCGTCCATGCTATGCAAAGACTCTAAAAGTGAGATTCTCGCTCTTGAACACCAGCGGCAGCACATGGTGCTCATCACAGCTTATTGGCCAATAATGCAAAAACTATATCAATCTCCAATAAGGAGCAGCTCCTAGCTCTCAATCTCGGAAGCTCCCATGAACTCATAGCACTTGAGGCGAGGCTCCAAGACTTCATGGCGTGCCGAGAATCAATACCGGTCATTCATCTCGGAGCGGAAAAATCGGAGTATCTCGATCAGCCAATCGGCGACGATGTGCTTATCGTCCTGAGCGACCCAAAAGCCAGGGTCAGTTTCCGTATGGAGTCATATCATTTGTCAAAGTGCCAGCGATGGACAGGTGCTCAATAAATGAAGAGTAGCTTGTGTATATACCGAAGCACTAGAGTCGCTCTTATTTCGATTCGATACGAGCTCTCAATCGTCCCGGGAGAGGTTTGGCGGGATTCAAGCGTCATATCGAATATGGGGGGTTTGTGCACAGTTCCAAAGCGGAGGCTGTTTCGCTTTTGGAAGTTCGCGGCTCGAGTCTCAGATTCAGTCCCCGGAGCAGCACCGCCCGAGCTTCCGACGGTGTATCCGCGGCCGTATATCCAACGTCCAGTCTATACTCGACCGTGGAGGCGGATATGTTTGGCGGAGCGGACTCCAACGGTCTGGAATCGATGCAACATTTCAATGATTCGCTGTATCGGACCGATCTAAGAGGCATTCAAAAATATCATCATTTATTTGAAGGAATCTGATATCTTCGCGGCGTAATCTCTTTCGAGATGCTAATCAATCGGGATACTTGCTAGGGTCTCGAGATACCATTCGATCCTCAGAAAGCATGCAAGTTCTGCGCGGGATCTCCTTGGAGTAACCGGGAACGAAGAACACTCGAGTTGAGAAGGGCTAGCGTGACGACTAGGTTCACAACAGCTTCTTTCAGAGCGGCAATAGAGTCTTGGAATAAGAAGCACTGGAGCAGAACCCAGCATGGAATCATTTTTTCGAAGCGGGGCTCGAAGCGTAGAATCAGTACTATGTAAATGATGCGGGGGAAGAGCACGAACATGTCAGGCCTAGGCTATCCTTCAGGTGGCTCTTCGGCTCATCGAAGGCCTCACGGCGTCGAATGGTGACGATCCGGGCCGATGGGCCTTTTTCCCCCAGAATCTTCGCGGCTCCGGAAATTCCGAGGAAAAATCCAAGGAGTACTGAACTAGACGAACAGACGGATTTCGAGCATGAGGAGAGCTTCGACGCCTTGGGAGAGCCGGGCGATCAGGGAAACCTTCACTCTTTCCGTGCTGCGGGTGATCCACGATCCCTTCACGGGCCTGACCTCGTCACCTCACGAGACTGCGATGAAGTGTGCTGACAGCAGCATTGTCTTAGAAACCACGTGCCGCCAGAGGTCGCTTCCTCGGATAGAGAGAACTTCATGCGACCACGCAAAATTATTGATGGATACCGCCAAACTCGAGATGCGGGTGAGATAATGAGAGTTCTGGACTGCTGGAGATTTCGTCCGCCAGGAAGAGCTCGACCTCAATGCGGGATGGGTGCAACCAACCGGAGCGACCACAATCGAGCAAGATTGTTCTTCAGAGAGCGCCAGCCCGAAGACGGCCCTCTCCCTCGCGGATATTGGGTCTCGACCTGGCCTAGTCAATCGATATCGCGACTTGCTTTCTACTTTGTTGTTCCGAATTCGGATCGCGGTGAAGTTTCGAATGACGACTGCGTAGCGCTCGTGTATTTAGGCGCCTAGCAGAGTTCCGCGCCGAGTCATAATCCGCGATATACAACCCACTCTAATTGTCTCTCTTGTTGATTCAGACTCTTTGTCCGAGACCGACGGGGTTGCTCTCGTAGGTGATGGGCGGCTTCGCTCGCTCTCAAGCGCTTGAGAATCAGTTCAAAGTCAACAAACACCGTGCTCTCGAACGGGGAAGACCGCGGTCCCAGCGTCTCGGAGCGTTTTCTGATCCGATTTCTGCATGTTTCCCGTGAAAATAATGTGTTTGTCCAGAAATCATTATTTTTTACGAAATGTCAAGCCGCTATACTATGATGTCATCACTCACCTCAGCTCCACTGGTGCGAGCTCACAGGCTACATTCAATCGCCAGTATCAAGCAAGGATTCTCTACTCCATCTGTACCAGCCTTCGGAGAGCATGCCGATCACCGCATCCAGATCTCAATATAGTAGTACTACAATCTGTATAGTAGTCCACGGCCAAGTCTACCATACGCTCGGAGGACTCTATACCCGCGATGCTGAAGCGCCTCAATGTGCTCAGGTATTATTTGAGGACACTGAAGCTGCAGCCCACTAGCTCCCGGGTCGACAGGTCAATACAAACTTGAGACAATCTTTCGTCTTTTCCATGAACTCTTGAAGACCTTTTATCCTTACGCTCAAGCAATCAGGCTAACGGCCGGTGTGGCGCGAAGCGCCCTCACGGCTAGCGTCGTATGTTTGCTCTGGGAGCAGCTGCATCTGGGTTTTTTCGCGAGCTGGGAAACTCACGCAAGCTGGAGAATTCTTCTGGCAAATCGGTCGAATGAATTGAGCGGTTCCTGTCCGAAATGGGAATCCTTGAGTCTCGCGGAATTCAGCGGAGTTTTATTGCAATTTGATTCTTCATTATATATTACTCATAATTAAATTAAAGAGATATTCTTCTCAAGGTTTCCGTCCCAAACGTCTCTTCATAGGGCCACGTTTGAGAGCACGAAATTCTTCATTATATATTACTCATCATTAAATTATAGAGATATTCTTCTCAAGGTTTCCGTCTCAAACGTCTCTTCATAGGGCCACGTTTGAGAGCACGATCCTTGTCTCGCACGATGATTCGCGTGAGGAAACGCTTCCTCGTTATTCTGGGGTGGCCTGCTTTGTAAGGACGAAAATCGTACGATTTTAAGTCGAGAGCTCCAGAGGACAGTGGCACTAAGTGTGAGGAGTACTTCAAGGGTGGGTAGTAAACCGTTGATCGACCCCAGCCGGCTCCGTTACGTGCGAACGAGTTATGAGCCCCTCGTTGGTTGTCCAAGTAGTTCCCTACGTTCGTTTCCGGAGGCTGCTTCCTGCCGATCAACCTGGCGAACCAATTCGCAGTCCTACCGAAAAAACTGGGCTTGGGCTTCTGCAAAAACGGATCATAGCCGACGACGAGAGGCAGCTTTGGGACTTTCTGGAGCAAGTGACTATCGTCTTTGACTTCCTCCGCGCCTTTTTCTTCGTCGTTTCCTGCGACCGCGTCGGCTATTTCCTTCATGAGTGCGTCGAGCTTCGTTTCGAGCGCTTTCATGAGCAGACCTTTGTGTTTTATGATGCGATCCAGGAGATGGATCTTGAGCTCTCGCAGTTCCTTGGGCATTTCAGCGTGCTCGGCGAATAAGGCGGCCAGAATATCGATGCTCGGGAGCTGGCCGTTGTCGACCAGAGCGCTGACTTCCTTGACATTGATGTTCCGCAAATCGTACATCGGAGGGTTCGCAGCCATGGCAATGGTCGACGGGCCACCGACATATTGCATGTTGTAGTTGGGAGCAAAGACAGCGTTATTGCTCCCAGCCATCATCGTCGGGCCCGGCTGGGGCATCATTGGGAATCGGAGAGGGGGGGCCCCTGCCAGGAATTGTTGCTGCCGTCCATTGGGAATCTGTTGAAAATGACCTTGACCCAGCTGTGGCATCTGCAAGTTCGGGGGTTGCTGGAATTGTTGCGGCAATTGTTGTGGCGGTTGTTGACTCTCAATCATGGGCCGCTGCGGCAGAAACTGCTGTTGTTGTGGCTGATGCTGAACTATTTGCTGCACTGACACCTTCGGCGTATCCGGTTGCCCCTGCGCGACCGGCGCATGCTGCTGGGGGGGCTCTTGCCTGGTTTGAGCTCCTTGCTGAACCGGTCCGAGTGGCTGTTGCGGCGGAACTTGCTGCGAAATGTTCTGCCCGCTCACGCCGTTTGCGCTCGCGATCGCTATTGCTACGGAGACGAGGAACAAGGATCGCATTGTGCCACCGTTTCAGGGATCGAGCCTGAGGAACCAGAGTAAGAAAATTTGACGAGATCTTTTATACCTGCTCGCGAGGGTATCCGAGAAGGTCTTCGTCGTGCGTGCTGTCAGTCTCCCAGCGTTGCGGAAGCTCAATGCAACCTGAGCGCCCTGATGGTCGAGAAGGTTTCCCTCGATCTTCTACTTCCGGTTCAAATTATTGGAGACTCGGAGAGTAAATTCACCCCGAACATCGGTTCATCCGACGATGGAGAGACGGAATATCGTCATCCAGCCGACAAACACCTTCGCAGCCTTTCGCTACCGGAACGAGCTAGTTCAGCCCTTTCGCACCCGCGATCAGCTTTATTCATATCGATCATAAAAGTCAACCTTGGGAACATCGGTCAACACGATTCACAACCTCTTTCGAACCCTCTCCCGATGTTTCCGGACCGGAGACAGAGAGCGAACCGCGTGACGGCTAGCAACCGAATTCTGCGGACTCACGTTTATTCCGAGAGGACGATCATCGTGGGTGAGGAATTGAGTTCTGAGCGGGGCGAAGCGAAGACTTGGCGAATTCGCCTGGGATCAGCGGGGGATCGCGAGACGTTTCTTCAAAGTGGGATTCGAATGTACGTATGAAGTGAGGACACCCAGAGCGCGTGTGGCGTTCGTAAGTCCGGAGCCTCGGAGCCGCTGCGATCCCACCGATCACCCTGCTACATGCAGAATAATCGGAAGCCTTAGGACTGCTGTGTCTGCCGAAATCGAATCTCAGTCTGCTGTTTCGTAAATGGAGCCCCCCTTCAGGTTGCAGGGCTGCGCCTCAGATCGGTGAGCTCACTGCTCTACTCGGAGAGACTTCGCCGACGAGACCCGTCAACTCGAAGCTCTGCCCCCGAGACATGGGTCGACTCTCCATCTGGCGCAGAATACGCCATGGGTCCATGATATCCGAAAGAAGCGCGGGAGCCAGTCATGTGAAAGATTACAGCACGGCTTTCCGATGAAATCAAATTTATATAATGCCTCTCCCTCTAAACATATATATTAAAGTTCTCCTATTGTCGATCAATACTCTTCCAAGCCTGTAGGAAAAACTCGATCACCCTGATATCCCGTCAGCTTGGACGCAAAGTCGAGCTGGGGCATTGGTCTCCTGTACAATTTTGAGGGAGCCACTCCATACTGTCTCTGACGCCGAGGGTCCGGAATGGCCCGGAGTACACTGTTGGGGTCCCTTGGATCCTTGTTCCGTAGATAATAGAGTCTCTCTCGCCGGAGTTCCTTGTCGAATCTTCGATGGTCCAACCTGATTTCTCGGTCTTCTTCTGCGAGATCTTTCTCGATCTGGTATCGACGTAGCGGTGGTTTCCTGCGCCGTAGAATTACTCTCGAGAGAATCCTCCGTCTCGTCAACCTCGGATGGCCCGGCCGGTATGCTTCCACTTCAGATTGGTTCGGGTCCTCTGAGTCATCTGAGGGTCTCATCGTCGGAAGTAGTTGATTTTTGAGATTTTCTTCTCCGTCGTTGGGATCTGGGTTCTCCTTGCCTTTGAAGCTGACCAACCAGTCTTTGATTCTGCCGAAGAATCCTCTACGAGGGGGTTGGAGCAAACCAAGGTAATTCTGTTGCTGCTGCTGTGAGACTTGCACGATTTGTTGCTGGCTGAACTGCGATAGTTGCTGAGGGTAGAAAGCACTCGCTTGCTGCGGGAAATTCTGGGCGACGGTGACGACTCCAAGAGACACCACACATACGAGTATAGCATATCGCATAGTTGCGGTACAAGACCCTATCTCGATTTCGCCCGATGCTCTCAGGGGCAGCAACCACTCTCGCATGGCTTATATCGGTAGTGCCTGCTCAGCGGACGTTCTCAGCATGGTGAGGGCACAGCATCCGTCGACCGACCGACCGACACTTCTGGAAGCAATAATCGTCGAGACCGGTGACCGAATCCCGCCGAAGCGGGAGTTTGAGTTCTGCGTTATTTCCTGCACATGGCAGATGTTCAAGTCGCGAGTGGGAAATCAACGCGGGGATTTCGACTGAGAAGCGCCGACGCGTGAATTTCCGCTTGAGTCTTCAGTGAGAAAGAGGAAGTCTGACGGCTCGAGCAGAGACCAGGGCGACGGAACTTCCCCGACCATACAAGGCTCGATCGGTCCGGTTCACGTTCACATCGACCCGGAAGGCCTCGACCCCACAGGACTCGCCGACAGGAGCGTGCATATTGACTTGCCCTCTTACGAGGTGCATTGTGATTTGGCGCTGATTCGTATTGCGTCATGAACGAGGATACCGCGGAGTACGCCGTGCATCGAACCATAGCTCAGATTTATGAATAAGTGTTGCAAGTCACAACAGGATACGAGACGGGTCGCGACTTCGCGAGAGATTCAAAACCTGCGGGGGATTCGGAAAGGTTTCGATTTTCGCCCGCCGACTCCATCGGCTCAGATCGGTCTGACATCCGCGGACCGGCGACAGCTTCGACTTACTCAGTTTTCGGCATCCGGTTCCGACCCGCATCTACGTAGGATTATCGACGGAACCTCAGCTCGTCGATTTCACCCGCATCTGAACAATGACAACGGGTTATTCGGCTCCGGTTGTCTCGGCTCGACGCGCTCCGGTTTTGAGAGTGTGACCCCCACCGGAGTTCCCCCTTTCATATGAGTCCTGTGCGCTTTGAAGGCGTGAGTTCCGAAAGCTGATATAGAGAAACGACTACTGATCTTCCGGCGCATCACTGATGCGCTTCGTGAGCATCTACGAATCTAGCTACGAATCTGCTGCTTCACGAAATGCAGTCGGAAACCTACGAGAAGAAGGGAAAAATTCAGCCCGGGTAAGCGGCCCCATTGACCAGCCGAATCTGTCGAGAGGGTCCACTGTGATCACCGGAAGACTCTGAATTGCTTGATAAGATTCCCCGTATTTTACTTTTTTCGAACAAAATATACACAAAATATATCGAGCTCGGGAGGCGAGACTCTCATCGGCCCGTGAAGGTCGCTCATATCTTCCATGCAGTTATTCACAAGAGGGAAGTCGCCCGATATAGAGCGGACCCGACTAGAATTATTAGGGTGAGAGATCCATGAAGCGAGGCTGCCCCGTTCTTGGATTCTTCCTCCTTGGTGAGGATCCGCAGCCGCTCATCTACGACTGGATGTAATGGCGATCGATTTTTTACATATTGCACCGCGATATCCGTGTCAGTTGTCGCTGTCAGGAACGATCGCGAAATTAGATCGAGTTTTCGAATAGCTCGAAACGTGCTCGTATTGATAGCTTCTAGTGCACATTATCATCTCGAACTGTTGAAAAAATTAAATCACTCACTCAGTTTGTCGATCCTTTCGTTCGGCACAAATTTGAAATCATGATTGTCGCCTCCTTGAGAGATGTATGATGACATGGCCACTCTGTATTCACGCTTAGGGTCCAGATCCTCCCATTCTCCGTTTGATGAGTTCAGGATTCTCACGGAAACGACGCGTTCGTATGGTGGCTTGCTGCCATCAGCAACGAGACGAACGCCTTGGAATCGAAATATCGCTAGATCAGTGAATCTCGAATCGACAAAATATTCACGAATCAGCCTCCGGAGCGAACGTTACTGAAGATTGAAGTTACAGATCGACAGAAGAGAGCTCCTGAAAACGTTCGAGGAACCTTGCGAAGGCTCACCCGATGAATGGAGAAAGCCGCCATTGCTAATCATCCGAGTCGGGTCGTATTTCCGTAGCGCATTCTCGTACATCTGCTTGACCCTCTTCCCGCTCATGGGCAGGACCCACACGGCGTTCGCAAAAGGATAAACAGTGACAATGTCTCCGAAAGTGATGTTCCCTCCTGGGACATTTCCTCGGATGCCCCCTCCGTTGACGACCGCGATGTCGATGGGTTTCACAGCCGCCAACTCTGGAGTGTGGCTGTTCACGAGGAAGAACTCATATAAAGCGTCCGCGAGTAGGTTGCCCAGCGCGCATTCGCCATAGCGACAAATATCCTTTTCACCGGATAATGGGTACATCGCCCGCCCGATGAGGAGGAGAGATTCTTCATCGACTCTCGATCGTTTGCTTCTGAGGAAGTTTTCCACTTCTTCATCTGGAATTAAAACGATTATCTGCAGTCTTACTTCCTCCCTATTGCCTCCGTCTAGCTCTAGCACCACCGTCGGGGGTCTTCGAAGCCCGAGGCGCGGGGGCTGGAGAGAGGACCTCGGCAGCATTCAACGGAGTCGGGAAATATTCTACGAATTACCTTTCGGAACAGTGAAGTCGAGCAGAAGAGGAGAGTCCCCCTGCCAACTTCGCACATCTCCGGTCGCTTCGTCGAAAGAGACATTGATGTATCCCAAGTACTTCCCCAACCAAAAGTCTTGCACCACAAGAGCGTCCGTCCCATCGTCTCTGGTCACAACGGTGGGATACGGACCTTTGGCTTTCTCAAGTTGTTTCTGGTCCACTGAAAATTGGAGATTGACTCATTCTGACGGAGCCAGAACTTAGAAGAAAATATGGGGGGATATGGGTACGTGACAGAGATGCCCACAGTGAGTGATGGTATGTTATGAGGGAAAACAAGACGCGACTGGCGGCTCTTTTCCGCAGTACCTGAAGATAAGTACGTATGAGAATGGCCTCCGACAACCATTCGGACGAGTGGCACCTTGGCCGCGATTTCTTGATCCTTCAGGTACCCAGAGTGACCCATGGCTATGATGATCTTCACGCCCTGGTCGTGGAGTTTCTTGGCCTCTTTTTCGATACACTCGATTTCATCGGTGAGAATAGTCCCGTTATCTGGAGGGAATCAGAAACATAACTTCGGCTCTTCAAGGAGCCCATACTGGGAATCATTCCAAGTCGGGAAATTTCCAACAGCGGACCCGAATATCCTGATACACTCCGTTGACTGACCAACATTTGAGAGGAAGTTTGTATCCGGCGTCAGGAATCCGATAAGTCCGATTTTCACTCCGCTTCGCTCGACAATCAACGATGGTAGCGGCTGGAAGCTGCGAAGTATCGGGTTCTTCGAGAAATCCACGTTACATCCAAGAACAGGCGTCCCGATCTCCTTGGCTCGATACAACAACGGATATAGTCCTGTGGATCCTTCATCGAACTCGTGGTTGCCTAGAGTCTGATAATAAGAGCGGGCCCGGGTTACTCAATTATTATTTTCGCGTGCCACAGTAGAATCCCGTTGGTTCGCGTGTTCTGGGAGTCATCGCGTGCAGAGAATTGAGCGAAGATCTCGCTCTCAGTCGCCGTTTCTGTATCGAATAGCCTCGAGGGCATTGAGGGGAGATCAGAGGCGACATCATTCGATTTGACTTCGAAGAAATTGACTCGAGAACCCTCTCGCATCGCAGTCCATGAGAAAAGACTGTCTAAATGTTGAATCGTCGAGGCTCCACTTTGCAGCATCGGTAAAGTGACAGGGAGTTTGGGCAGTCTGGATCGATGTTCTCAGGAGGCGAATCATCGAATCCGACGAACAATCAGGATCGCGAATTAATGGGTGTCTACTTTATGAGGATTCCCAACATTCCGCTCGGAGACGAAATTCAATTCTGCCGCCAAATGCACTCACCATGGCATCGTGTTTTAGGAACTTTATTGTATCGGCGATTATCGCACCTTTCATCAGGTAGAACCACATCGTCCCCTGGTAGTAGTCACCAGCGTTCAGGAAAAGTGTGTTCGGATTCTCTGCCTTGATTGAATCGACCTGTAAGGAAGGAAATAATAGCACTCTATCTCCAGAGAGCAATGTCGGGAACCACCATCAAGCGCCTATGTCAATAATTCTGATCATTGCGAGCGCTCATTTCCGGTACTCCTGGGAGAGCCATCGGAGCGGTGTTCGTATCAGGGGTCGCGGATCGGACGACTCCATTTCGAAACGGGGTGAACCGAACAAAGTCTCGTGTACGTCGAATCGCGGAAGCTTCATACGGAAGGAGCTGCGAACTCCGTTCGATTGAAAACCGGTCTCGCCAACCTGTGCATGAACCCCGTATTTTTTCAGATCGCCTCCACATCTGTGGTTTCGTTTCTGCGCTCCATCTCGGTCTCCCGTCGACTATCAAGTAGCATCGCTTCGAGAAACAAGTGACACAGGGAACGATCCGGGGAGCCGACTCAACGACAAGCGAACAGCGTTCCAGCTATTCACTGCTCACACTAGCTCACTGATGATGATGATGCTCATAAAGACGACATGGCTTATTGGCACTCTATTCAGTCATTCATCACTGAGACGTGAGTTTTACTCTACCATGTACTTCTGCCGAGCGATCCCGCCGTAGCAAGATCCTTTCAAGGATGCCTCTGGTGTACACCGGCTTCCAGCGGCGTCGAATTCGTCTATTCGTGCATGGACGTCGTTCGTATGCAGAATCGTTAACTTGAAGTCTTCTCCAGACGACACCGCGACCAGTGCGGCCATGAGCCACAAGCGCTTCATCTTGCCTGAAATTGAATTGCCTGATATCAGTCGCAGGTCAATTATTGATGACTTCCACATCAGGCGTGCTACATCGTAACCGGAACGGTGCTTTGGAATTCGATGCATTTTTGAGGACCTGAACTTCTATGGGGTACGGCCCTGCATGGACACAATATTTCGGGCTCAGAATCAGATACCGGGAACTCCCCGAAACTCTGGATAAACTCTAGATCGAGCGAGACTAGTAGAACGATCTTAATTCACCTGGGGGGACGAGTCCCTCATTTTTGAGATCTCCATGCCAGCCTGGATTCAACTTCCCACATCACCCACCTTACCTTAACGCTATGACTCTTGGGTTTCAGTTTCTGGAAATGAGTATGATGCCGTGCTCCCCTTAGAATACAGACGTCCACAGTCCGGAGCGAATCGAAGAAACAAAGGCGTTCTGTTCGCGGAAGATCAGATTCGTGTCAATAGGCGCAACAGTGGTTGGCACGATTGGTCGAATCGGGGAGGACATTTTCAATGTTAGCAGCAATGAAGCAACTCGATAACGGGTGGCCAACGAGTGGAGATAAAGAGACTGGACAGTCTTGTCAACAGCCCTCGGTGTGCAAGTCGACCAGAATCGGGACCAGAACGCTCAGACAGCAGACGTTCGGGATTGAGTCTCTTGTTCGCTGGTCGAGCATCCACAGTGCAAGACCCGAAGACGGAGTGCTGTAGCTGAAACGCGGCGACCGCTCGACTCGAGGCTTCTTCCGATAGCTGCCGCATGAATAGATAGCTTTTAATAATCTGCGTCTCTTGGATACTTTCGATTCACATTGAGGGACCCCCTCAGGCAATGATCGCAAGTCGCGAGTCAATGAAGAAATGGGCTAGACGGGATGAGAAAGCAGAGGAATGCAGCGCTGCGCTTTTAGCTGTCATCGTTTGACCCTCGATGCGGATCGCGATGCAAGACTTGGACAATCTCCTACACTCCCGATGACAGCTCAATGCAACGCTGCGCGCTAGTTCAACGGCGCTTACACTTCCAGGCGAGAGAGGCTCGCTGGTCAGAATGACAGAAATAATTCCAGTTTTACCATACGTTAAGGCTGCAAAAACCGAAGATATGAACAAGGGCTCCGTCATCGAAAGTACTGGTCAAACAAGATTTTTTCTGTCATAGAAAGATTTCTGGATTTAATTGATTCGCGAGCACATCGACGCCGATTGCAGACCCAGAAATCGGATTTCGCCCGCTTCGGTAGGACGCGACTTTCCGAACCAGGTGTCTGTCATCAAGAAGGCTTCGAGAATTGAATTTTCCGAGCTCGGACTCTAGTCGCGCTTCGATTAGATAAGCGGCGCCGATTTATGGGGCACACTTGACGCTCGCCAATCCTTTCGAGCGAGTTACGCGACTCCATCACTCAAATCCGGCAGACGACTGACAGTAAGGGCGCTGTGGTCATTCAGCAGACCAAGTTCCATTGAGAAGGACTCACTGAGGAGCAATCTGTCGTCGTAAAGATAGAGCATCGTTTTAGTCGAGGAGGGAATCACAGGTGTTTACAACAGGAAGAGCTCCAGAGGAAACACCTTGTGCAGATCAGATACAACCGCTCGAGTCGAGACAATTTTAGCGAGCATATATCCTGTGTCGAAAGTGCGTGATCAACACCCTGGGACGATTAGCTCCGGAGCACAATTCTTCTTGTCTCGACCAGTACAGGGAACACCAACCGGGTTGGCAGACGCTCAGCAGTCGATCGACCACGCTGTAATACCGCGGAATCAGAGAATGTCTCCTTCACTCACTCTTCAGACAGATCCAGTATCCGCGTTTCAAACGACGAGTATCGCGTCCCGGCAGTCATTTTGAATGAGCTCATAGACGAAAAGAAAGCGGAAATCGCGAGAATAGGAATGCTTCTGAAATATCCATAGTGGATATTCTCCAGAGTCTGAGGTTTTTCCATAATCGCGGCACATTGGAGCCTTGTTTGCTGCGTTGTAGTCGAGCGTAGAGACACGAGAAACCTCATTTCGAGACGAGCGCGATCACATGCGCGACCGGATGTCACTCACTCACGAGCCGAGCCTTCCGCGAGCAGCTGCCTCAACACGGTCCGTCGTCGGACGCTATGAGGGAGTTATCTGACGCAGAGAATTTCCGAAGCCAAGACGACCCGACGTGTCTGAATTTCTCCGAGGAGCATCGATGAAGCGGAGAGGAGAATTTATGAAAAACATCCAACAATGAGGCGAATTATACTGTCGAAGTTGAGCAGAGATTCGTTCGTTGAGTCAAGTGCTTCGCTCCGGATTTTTCCGAATCTGATCGATTCCCGACATGGGGCGACATTAATCAGACGGGGGTACTCCAGCCGTTGACCGGACGCGGCTGTACGTCTCTCCGGAGTATACATAGTAAGGCTCTCGTCACGAGTCCTGGTAAATGTTATGTGAAGTCTCCGCTTGGAGCCAGTCGCCGTCGATTCGACGCGATGCCCGCTCGAACGTAAGCGTCTCTCGACGAAGACTGACAGCGAGCGCTGACAGGAAACGCGGAACGCTCGCGAAGTGGAGCTCATTTGACACAAGCCCTTTGTCGGCATGTCGAAGATGATACCAGAGAAAGAGACGGCCGGGAAGCTCCGTCTTCCAGGGCGTGGGTCAGTACGTATGAATATGGAGCGCTGATCTAGATTCACCGAGCAGACATTTCAGCAAAAAACTTGGCCTCGGTTATGTTTGTGACGGCCAATAGAGAAAAATACTATGGGATCCCGTGTCTCGCCGAGCCCGTCTTGCGCGGGCTATCCGCCAGAATCCGATGTTTTGGTATTGGAACTGCTCCTCCGCCCGCATCTTCTGGAGGGATATCGCTCTGACTTCTGGGAGCTCACTCTCATTATTCGCCATTCAAGCCGCGCCATTTACCTGCTGTTCAAGCTCGATATCCTCTTGTAGATAAGAGTACGGATTGAGACAGAAAGTTCAATGTTCCCTCTACTGCTAAATACTGCTGACTCCACAATCTCACGCATCGAGCCGGGATGGATCTTATGTTAAGATACTTCTCCGAGCAAGAAACAAAGTTCGAATCTCTTTCCCTATGTATTAGACTCGGTCTTTGTTAGGATGATCTCCGGATGAATCTAGCGCTCTGGATGGGCATGAGAGCGTTTTGTCTCGATGGTGAGCACTCGAAAGACCGTCTATAGCCTGCGAGCTGCCCTCCCTGGATGGAGATTAAAACCTTTGTGTCCAAAACGTCCGCACCAGTGAGGAAACTGATCCCGTCTCCAGCAACGCAATCTAGAGATTGATGGGGAATTACCCTACCCAGCGCATCGTCCGTAATCCGCGCTCGCCTCTTATATGCCCGAAAAACAAGCGATCAGCGGGGTGTTCACGCTCCTAGGAGTGATGATCAGAATACGCGCGAGAAGGAGCCAAAGTATCTTGGCTCATCTCTACCGAGGAAAACGAGATGTTCGGATTTTTGCACTGACCTTGGATTTCACGGTCCGCTAGAAAGATCCGCAGCTCACGCGGTGTGTCCTGGATGAGGAGCGAACAATTCACGAACTCCGTCGGTGGTTAGTGTGTTGCTGTGGCTGAACGTCTCGTCTTCACACGAACGAGTCGAGAAATACGGGAGTTCTTTGTCCGGCCGGGCTCTGACGCCGGCCGTTTACTTTTCTCTCGCTCTCTCCGAGCGGGAGAGGACGCAGAGACGGGCTGTTGGAAAAGGGGAATCTCGCGCTGAGCGCCGATACTGAATTAAAACAATTTCCTGATAAGTTTGATTGATAAATCTACTCTCTTTGTTCTGCCTAATGCCGACAGATGATTGAAAAAGCCATCAGCAGTACTGAAATTGGTGAGCTATCTTCATCCGATGGTCGATAGCGCATACTGCCCTTTTTAGCTCCATCGTATGGTGAATGAATTCACGCCAAGGTTACCTCGCGAGTGGTCCTTCGCAGCGGCTCGGACTTTCCTCATCTTGAAGATACGCCAGCCCATGCTGAAATCATCTCTCTGATTGTGAGTTGTTTGGCGACGAATAATGGATACGTGCATGCTACCTAATTCACGGGTTAGGTCGGAATCGCGTCGATCTGAGTGCCCCCGGCCTTCTCAGGACTGCGGTGGAATTCGATCGGAACAAGATCACGATTGGCTGAGATTCACTCATTCATTGGCTCAGCTGGACCTCTCTCTCGAATCTGGCGGTCGCGGAGGCATCTGGAGTTCTGTACTCCCAACTTCAGAATCACTTCGATCCAATACCGAAGATTCCGGATCACCGATCATGAGAGGCATCTGTTCTCCTAACGTCAACACCTTGTTTGATGCAATACTAGAAATTCCGGATCACCGGTCACTAGAGTTGCGATACGAGAAGACGCGTCCTTCTTTGTTCGTTTTGTCCGCTGTTCAGAGTACCCCTGGAAATGTCCTCTGCTCGGAGGACAAAGCTCCTCGGAGGAGCTCCCGAGGACATAGTTGCATCTTGGGCCTCCCGAGGTTTCCTGGCGCTAATTCCGGTCGCAAATTGAACCCTCGGTCTAGTGTTCTGTCCCTGGCAACGAGGTCTCGACGGCGCGAGCAGTAGCTTGCTCCGGGGGGGGGGGCGGAGAGGGCGATCTGCCCCGGGCGGCACTATCGAGGGGCGGCATTTCCGGTTTTTCACCAGAAAAATGTTCGGACAGGGGGGAGATTTCGATTGATCGCGTCCAAAAATTCAAAATTTTCGTCGACCGTCCCGGGCGCCGTGAACGGCGCGAGCATGAGTCAAGCATTTGATCGAATAGCTTCACCTCATCGAATCTTCTCCGAAAAATCGTATATGCACATGTGACTTCACCCGACTACTGTTTGTCGGATAAAAATGGAAAGTCGATGGAACGCGTCGAAAACATAAAAATGAGCTCCCGCTCTCTCGGGGGAACACTGTTCTTTCATACCGTTATCTACCGATCACCGGCGGCTATTACATCGGAGTGCTGACTCATGAAGCCCGCTGTACGATGTTCGCGAGCCAGATATTCGAGGGAAAGGACAATCAAGCACACTTCTCTGGGCAGTACTAGTTTCCGGCAGTGAGTCCCCCGAAAAGTGAAGCTCGGGGCTATGCGCAGAAAAATATCGTCCTCCGATCTCTAGGAGCCATCTGCCTCGACGTGGACCACGGACCCCGATTTCAGACGCTCGACGGAAAGCCGTCGAACCCGAATGTGAGTTTGCGCCCCAGAATATTTGGCCTGTGAGTGAGCTTCGATACGGGTGTGGAGACGTGGTGCGGAATGACATGACACGGCGGAGGGCAACGACGCCTATTATTGGAATCTTCTCCGGATCCAGCCTGTGCACGGCGCTGTCTTGTGAGCATTTCAGACTTACGAAGCTCTAATGAAACTACCTCAATGAGAGCCCCCGATCCGATCGAGCAGCCTCGTTCAGGATGCTCCTCCCAAGCTTGACAAGAGGGAGTTTCCCTCCGTGCATTCGCCGGAGCGCGCTGTCGACATTGCAGAATACTGATATGTCCCACTATCGGTATTCTAATCCCTCAGAGTTTTTACAATCGATCATGCTCCAGGCGTATCCGGAGCTCATGTTGCTTGTTCCATGGATATGAAAATGAAGAGAGAGAGAGATGCCGAATACTCTCAGCTCAACCAACGCAATATTCCTATCATGTGCGTATGATGTTCGGCAGCTTCAACTTATGACCTTCGGGGTCTGATCGAAGTGCTACTGGGGTCGGCATCGGTCGCGCGCATCGCCGAAAAGCATAAGAAGGTATTGTTTTCTGTTTTTGCGCAACCCATTTTTGCTCTCAAGTGCACATTCAGGATCAGCCTCCCTCTTGCTCTCGGGAGCTTCTAGCCAAGAACTCAAAAAAAAGCCTGCACGGGAACAACGAGTGATGAAAACCTCAGCCCGCAGAGCATCACTGCAAAATCGGAATATTCCGTGGTCGCGAAGAGCGATTTCCCGTGCTACGGTCGAGATTTCGAAATTCTGGGGATGCCCTCTCTATGCCCAGGTCGCAGCAGTCCAAATCACCTCATTCTTTTGGGCCTAGGAATTTCGTCGACACTTTTCCCCTGCCGAGACTCCCCCCCGACTCTGAGCCCCCGAAGGAGATCCTCGAGGAAGTTGAAGATCAGGCTGACGGGAGAAAGATCTTCTTCTCAAATCGAAGAATATCTCCTTAACGAGTCCCGCGGGTCTAGCCGTAAATCGCGTCTCCATTCGGTACCCCGAGCTGGGATTTGGAAAAAGGGAATCTGTCCACCGGTGTCTACGAGGGTCTCGATGAATTTCGCACTCTACATATTGTTGAGAATGTGTCGTAGTCGGGAGAGTCCAGTATGGGCGTCCATATCCTTCGTCAAGAACTCCAAACTCGTCCCGGAAGGGGGCTTTCAAGTCGCTGCAAGAGACCCGCTTCCGCATTCCTTATCAGCGAAGACTAAATCGCCAAATGTTCGACGGTCCCCCGTGGAGAATCCCGATGACACGAAGTACGCATCACCCTCTTACTCGACGGAAATCTCGACAGATCCGGGCACACAGGCAGCGATTCTCCATAAGATTCACTGCGGTTGTGCAATCATCTACAGAGACGCCATCGTGCACCCGATGGTCACCTCAATCTTATGGGCGTTGCGGGAAAAAAATCGATCTAGACGAGGCCGCGAAGACGGTCGGTAGACGACACATCGTTGGTCATAAATGAATAGTTTTGATTACTGTCGGGCCACGCCAGAGCTCTAATACGATTATGATCTAGGAACGATTGGACGCAACATCAGTTGAGAGCTCTGGCGCTTGACGTTGCTCATCGCAGATTGTTAATAGCCTACGAGCGTCGTTTCACCCTTGACAAGATGGAAATGGTCTCTTGATGGAACTTCACGCATGAAACATCGTCTGCTCCGCCGCCTGGAACCTGAAGTCGGCAAGGGCTTATCCGATCGCTTCCAACCTTGTCCCACTTCAGCTCGACTCAAAATGAAACTTCGGCCTAATCTTATCGGAACCATGTTTTCGCGTGATTATGCAACTCTATCCGGATTGCGGATCTCTGGCTCAGGGGCGCAGTATGTATCTGGAGATGCTCAAAGTTAGTCGATCATGAGTGGTTAAACTCATTCGCTGCGGAATTTCTCGCTGAAGAGAGACGCCGACAGATGTGGCTCCGTCCAAACAGTATCAATAAGCGAGACGGCGAATTCTCAATTGATTGGAGGAAACTTGCAGCAAAGGCTTCCGTCTTCTGGGTCTGACCAATGAAAATTCCATAAATTGCTCCACAGCCATCCGAAGAATCTTTACCTCCGAGCATCCGACCGACTCCGTGTTTTTATGTTGCTGCACGAAGTTACGATCAAGGACCCAGCAAGAGACTCGCGGACGAGTCTGGGATATCAGGAATCCTAAGGAGCAGATTGAGTTGCCCGCTAGAGCGAGCCTTTCCTCGATCGGAGGACGCGTCCTCCTCAGAAGATGTGGGCCTCGGCCGGACTCCCGCGAGCCCCTATGAAGAGCTGAGGACAACAAGCGGAATCTATTCCACGACGGACCGCGGGCTCATTCCAACGCGTATGGAAGCTCCCTGTTCAGGCGTGGACTTCGATAGTTCCCAATCATTTGAAAGGATTTCACGCCTCGTGACTCCTGCAGGGTTACGACCTACGGCGCCTCGGTCGGTTTCAAGGCGCTTCGACCGCTATAAAGTCACGCAACAAGGGGGCCAGCCGTGTCTTCGTTCGCAGTGCTCGTCTTGTGTTGTGCTTCGTCTCTAACAATGGATACTTGTCTTAAGGTGAGCTCCGAGTCGAGCTGGCGTCCTCACTGGGAATAATTGATTCGCATTCGAGTCATAGGAGCGATCCGCTCCGGTCTTGAGCATTGCTGCTCCGGTTCAGGGAACAATCACAGAGTCTCTCTCACGTTTCTTTCGATCGCCAGCTTTTGTTGTGCACTATTCTGTTATCAGTGATTGTCGTAGCGGCTCCCCCGGCGAGGAAGTCCAGCTACGGCAAGCCTTCCGCACACCACGACCACCACAAAGACCTTAGCACTCGACCAGATGATGCAGGTACGAATGATCGATTCCCAGATTGACTGCCATCTCGCGCTACGTCGATTCTACGACTTTTCCTACGGAGCCATCTGAAAAATCTGTCTTCTAGCATGGTTCAACGGACAAGCCACTGAACCTCCCATAGAATGGCCCGAAGAAGCTGAGGAGGCCGAGGAGGACGAGCAGCACCAACAACAGCAGCAGCAGCAACAGCAACATCATAGCCACCATCATCATCAGCAAATCCAACATCAGCATCACCATCACAGTCAATCGACAACTCATGACGATGAAGGCTCCGCCGGACCGTGGGTTGGCCTCTCCGATGGTGGCGCAGCCTGGCCCGAGAAAAAGAAGGCTCCCTGGCCCTCGAATTACGGAGGCTTCAAGAGAAACGGTAACGGCAAATCAAAAACAACCACTGCACCAACATGGCCACCCAAACCTATAGTGCCCCAAGGCGGGTGGACCGATCCCTCGCAGAACGACGATAGCCTGTGGCCTGACACCCCCGCCGTCCAGCTGCACCGAAAGTTTCACGCAAAAGCTGTCAAGCAGAAGAATACCGATGATGCCTTCCCCGCGTCCCAAATTCCGTCGTGGTCTGACGCCCCGGCCAAGGTCGCTCCGTGGCCCTCCAAAACGAACGGTAACGGAGATTCCAAGCTCGGCATCGGCAATGGGAACGGCAATGGGAACGGTAACGGGAAAAAAAACGGCAACGGGCACCATCACCACGGAGCGAGTAACAAGCCCGGTGAGCTCCCTTCGTGAAAGACTCGATATATCCTGTACGTTTAAGCAGAGCCTCCTTCCTTATTGATGGTAACGAGAAATTTTCGAATATCGACGAAGAAGCCGTCATTGGCTGGGACCAAGTTCCTACTGGATACGCCCACAAGCGTCCGACTTGGACCAAGAAGAAGGATCATGTCATCAAGTTCAAGGAGTCTAAGTTTTCCCAGACCGACTTTACGGCACCTTGTAAGTCCGAAAGCGCGATTTTCAAGTGAAACGAAATGAAATGAGTTTATCCGACGGCTTACGTTGTATGAACGATAACTATCCTAATGACGATAGAGCATCTGGTCGGTAGTCTTTTATTTCGCGAAACGAAATGATGGATGTCGGCAATCTCTTACTCGTTCGCATCGTTCTAATCATCTTCGTTTCCGATTGACACCAGCCGATGACAATCAAAACGGAGGTTGGGTCGAAGAAGATGAGGAGGAAGCAGGATGGCAGGATGAGGAGCCGAAACCATGGCCGAAGAAAACCAACGGTGGCTCCGCCCATCATTACCCACACAAACAGAAACACCTCCAGAGTAAAGGTAACGGCGCTGGTGGACCGAAAAGCTGGGGTAATGGCGCTTCTCAAGTTTGGCCTCGTGGAACGCCGTCAAAACACTCCAAATGGAGTCCAACGACTGACGGGGAAGGCGCTCATATTGAGGCTACGGGCCCCGGCGACCATCATCACCACGGCCCCGCAGGCTCCTCATTGAACAACGGATGGCTGGATCTCCAGAAAGAGCTCTACCTCCTGAAGAACAAAGTCCGGTGAGTTGTACTCTTTGCGAACCCCGGGAATCTCCTGATTGACTATACCCGCTCCTTATTGATGGATTGACTGATTGATATTCCGCCTGATCGACGGGGATCCTTCATCAGGGGTAGAATAGTTAAAAAATTGGATATGGATTGGCGGGGCAGACGCTCTAACGTGGGATTGTTAGGGTCTCCAGCAGCAACGGAGCATGGCCCACAACGGCGAAGGAGGGTAACGGCAACGGCTGGAAACAGCCATGGAATCAGGACCAGGAACCCTTTTCTTCAGCGACGAAGATGGTGACGAAAGTCGTTTTCGCTGAATCGTTGCCGAAAGGAGAGAAAATGGTCATGAGATGGACCCCTCCCGTCTCGTATCAGGTAACGAACTAGCCGTCTGAATTTTCGAGATCTTCATGCGGGACTCCCCCACTGAACCTCAGGGGCTCCGGGTCGAAGCGCGAGAGGAGTACGGGCTCGAGCTGCGGGGAACCACTGACACTAACATCAGCAGAACGTTCGTGATCATCCACTCGGTTTGACGGTCGTCGGGAACGCGCCATCGCGTGAGGCAAACGGAAGTAGAATCTATTTATGTCAGTCTCTGTCTCTTCATGTATAGTACTAGTTTGGAATGTAGCTAATATATGACTCCGATCGGAAACCTTATGAAATATAACGGTATTCAGCCTTCGACCTGTCGGACCCGTGCAGGTCGAGGACTGGATTGACCTCAAAGAGGAACAGCCCTATTCGCAGCTAATAAGTGTAATGACGACTTTGTTCCCGCTGATCTATGCGATAGGATTCACTGTATAGAGAGAATCGCGGGATACGAGTGGCGAGACGGAGTCGAGCTGGATCTTAGCTAATCAGGGATTGGTTCTCACGCTCGGAACATTGGATAATTCTCAAAAAAAAAGTTAATAAAATTATGGGCGTTCAAATGTAGATGTAGTCTTCACTCTCGGACCCCATTCTCTGTCGACGCCGTCCTGAAAGAAAAATCATCATGCTTTCGCGTCTGCACCTGTACCCGCGACCGGCGACGATAACCCGTCGGAAGCATGGATGACCGTTTTGATAGGGAAGTTCTGTGGAAAATCCCAACAATGAGGCACTCCGGTCAGGACTCGTGGCGCGGGAAGTTTTCCCGAGCTTGTCTCATGAAGCGCGAAATCCGGGCGGGCGGAAGGAGATGTCGGTTACCGCCCCTTTTTCTCAGTGGAATACCCTATGTCACAAGAGCCGAACCAGAGCGCTACCTCCACTGTTTAGATACCTAACGTCGGCAAACTCTGACATGAAATCCCATCCAGCTGGTATACGCCAGGTTGACGAACGTAAGCGGACGGTTGCCGACGCGGATCAGATAACTGAGCACTGAACTTACCAAACATAAATCCAGTGCCGCCCCGACGGGCTTTGGCCTCGCTTCTACGAATATTAGTCAATGCGTGGTAAGTCCGTTGACGCAAGGGGGAAACCCCCAAGGGCACTCTCGGAAGAATAATTCATCTTTTTCTACCTCCCGAGCCCATGACCGAATTCGATCGATCGCATGAAGCTTATCGATGGAGCGTAGGTCAGGGTGGACCCGAGATGAGACGAGTCCGTACGTCGGCGTCGCGTCGACCACGGGGTGGAAGCACAAACCAGGGAGATGATGGCGCAAAAATCAGGGAAACGCTAGATTGCGATAAATGGATGGGACGAGGAAGCTCGCTTGCAGGGGCCGTAGAGATTCCAGGATCTGTGATGGAAGGTGGAGGTGCTGGTAAAGCGCGGGAAGCACCGTGATTCCCGGGAATCAAGAAAAAATAAACATCCTGCGCTGTCGGCGACTCCGGAGTGGCTTACAGCGGAAGAAACGCTTCTCCTTCATTCCACTCGCATCAATCGCGGAATGGGGAATATTTTCTCTGACGTTCTGGTCGTTCTAGCTCTCGCTAGGACCTTCGACAAACAGAATCGCACATTCGACCGTCGAACAGACCCTCGATGACCCGAACCGAATCGTGAGTAATTCATGCGTATAATCCATCGTCGAAAGATAAATTTCCTCCCGCGACCATTGTCACGAGCAGAGAGGCGCCACATGCAGTTTTCGGAGCACCGCGAAGTCTACGACCGATAGCCTCCGAACGGGGGAGCACACTCGAAGCAGTAGAATGGCAGTCCTTACTCATATGCCAATGAGGCCAGAGGCGATCTAACGACCCTAAGGTTCATTTCATACGTTTGATCGCGATGGAATCGGCCGGCAGGATCCGTGATGGCATCGTCGGGGAATCAATTTGCTTCGAGATGAAACCAGAACGGACCCACGATCGACTCGGGAGCTGTCTCTTTATTGGGGAGGGGCATAATCATTGCAGCACGAACAAACCTCGAGAATGACTGGAATGCCTGCGAACAAGATCTCACGAGGAAGCCTTGCTCCCTGCCTGGATTTGTGAGGAATTTCCTCGCTATCCTGAAAGAGTGCTGGGAGCACGCTTGCGCCACCCTGCGGATGCTCCTGGCAACCAGGAGCTTTGAGGCGCATCGCGCGCCTTTCGAATCCGTGCGACCGGCTCGCGAAGCTTCTCAGTGATTTCTTGTTAACCGAATTTCTCCTCGTTTCCGGAGGTTATCGGATCCAGCTTGGAGTGGCGCTATAAAATTTCCCGCGGGAAGGCGTTAATTTCCCGTACATCAGCAAAACCTGCCCACGGAGCGGGTTCGCGAAGTCGTAGGTCCCCCCAGCTTCGTCCGAGGTTGGTGATCGTCTGACATCAGTTGCTTACGGCCCGATGGGAATGTATACCGTATACCGATTGACCTAGGTCGTATGAGCATTTCACCGTTTGATTCCCTTGTGAGATCGAACTCATCTGAGGCTCAAGTAGGGGTTGGTGTCTCTCCGCCACCTTGTGAGATCCCTGGTTCCTTTGTCCGCTCCGATTTTGGTGGTACCCGTGGATCACCACCTAGACCGGAATAATCGACACAATAGCTGTATACGGATGTTTTCGATGTGAATGAACATGGAAATGACCTGGGACCCGTAGGGCCCAGAAGATGGGGTGGGGACGTCGTTCTTGGATCGAAAGCCTGGGGGGAGCCGAGGTGACGTCAGCTGCGCATGCGCCCTCTGTGAGGTCTGTGCATTGGTCTATGGCACATATTTGACTCCAAAATGGTGGACAGCAATGTTGGCTCTTGGGAGCTGTGTCGTGAAAGCCGCGACGTGCTGTAAGATACACGCGTCATTCAGCGGCGTGCAGTAGCCGTTCCGGGCTGTCCAGCCGGACTATCCGAAGCAGGATATTCGGCTGGAAGCGAAGCTGAATCGGTCTTCGAATCGAAAAAACCACCATCACCACCATAAGTAACACCACAACCTACACCAGTATCATCATAGACCAACGAAACAAGTAAGCCCGCGCGCCAGCCAGACATCAGATCGGCCAGCAAGACCCCCAGCCAGCTGAGCAAGCCATTTTGAAGCAGAGTTTCCCGGAGAGAGCATCAAGCAACCCAAATCGCTGGGGTGTTGTTGTTGTTTTGCTCGCTCCCCAGGAAAAATCCCCAACATCGACCAGCTAGCGAGGGAATCAGCTAGAGAAGTGACCGGAGCGATTCCCAACAAATACGAGTGCCGCGCCCAGCAGGATAGGCGGGACTCCCGAACGAGGACGAGTCTGATCCCGCGGATCAGCCAGGTTGGCTGAGAGCAATCACAACAAGAGAGAAAGGAAGCGAACAAGTGCGCGCTCCGAATCTTTCCATCGAGGACCTCGGCGTTCGACGTTGACGTTGTTCGAGTCCAGTCCGACGCCGGAGCCAAGTGGGCTTCGAGCGGGGCGGGAGGTGAAGGAAAAGCAGGAATACTTCGACGACAACGACGACGATAAGCATTACGACGACGACGACATCTCCAACACTATCGAAACGACGACAGCAGCGGATGCGACGACAACGTCGACGTTGAACATCAGAGACGAGAGTCCAAACAGCTGCAGCGAGTCGAGCGCCCGTCGCCTGGAAAACCACGCTCGAAGCGATTGAGGTCGACGAGCTCCGAAGCTCCGGAGCTGAATTGAGGCAAACTCGTTTCCTCTTCCCGACATCAACCCATATCCCTCCGAGTCCACACGAGCGGGTCTCGCCGACGACGAGAGTGCCGAAAAGCGCTCCTCGAGTCGAATCAAAGTAGAGCCGGTAGTGAGTGATACAGTGCAAGTGTGGGCAAAAGTTACCCCGAACGGAATACCGAGTCTAGCTACGATGTAGCTCGCTGCTTTGCGGACGGGGACGCCACACCGTGCCGTGTGGAAATGGGTTCGTCATGTGTACGTCGCCACGCGACCCTCACGTTATCGTGAGATTGGTCGCTCTGGCCGAAACTACTCGCCATCTGCACATTGGTGGGCGCCTCCGCTCCGTGCGCATAGATGTCGAGGAACAGCCGCCAGTTATTCGGCGAGCTCGTGGGAGAGTAAGAACGTGGAACAGTTTGTACAGTTCGTCGAGTGGGCGACCGAAAAAAATCGAGAGTCTGGAGCTTAGGAAGCTCAGGGCCATCATCGAGGCTGGCCACAGCCGGAAGGCCCCACCTGAGGCCGAGGCCGAGGCACGAGGCTCTCTGGCTCGAGCCTTCCGAGGCTGACCAGAGGCCTCACTTAACAGCGACTCGCTCGCGTCCTCGAGAGGATGAGCAACTGTTTGGCCGGTCCCGGTGGTACCCATCCCGACCTCAGCCACCTGACCGCAGAGGAACGCCTCATCATCCAGGGAGTCCTCGCCCGCCAAAGGGCTGAAGAGCAGAAGGAACGCGATCTTCTAAAGTAAGTGATTAGGCTATTTATTATCTATTCGGAGATTCCGAGGAAGCTTGTCGGCGAACACTCGCCCGACGTACGCTCTCAGAATCCTTGGCGAGATTGGCAATTTTTCCGCATGATCGAGGAAAGCTCTCGCTACAAAATGGTTCGCCTGACTCCTGATCTGCTGTGATCTTCTCATGCCTCCGCCCGTGTTCGCTCCCCCATCCCTACGCGACAGCGTGAGACTTCTAATTCCGAGCGCAAATGATCCCCGAGATCCCTCGAACCAGAATGAGTGAAGACCGGGTACTCGAATCGGAAACCACCCCCCACGATTCTGTGTTCTGTCCAGGACCACCGCCAACTGGACTTCCCGAAGCTGGTATATCCGGCACGGAGGAGAATTTCGAGCGAATTACGTACGCGTACGTTCTTATGCTCCATTGGAACCTGCAGAGGCTTCATGACGCGGACGATGCAGATGGAAATATATGTAGTAAACGAAGAGATGAGGAGAGGGAGTCGCCCACTCGCCAGCGTCAGAGGAAAAAGCATCGAAAACGCGTAGATGCGTTGCAACGGGGCCCCCATCCACGCTTTCGGCTCCGAGCGGCGACACCTCTGATTGTAAGCGTCGGAACCGTCGCGAGTCATTCAAGCTGAATGAAAACTCGGTGGACTCGTTTGCAGAAACGGTGGTCAGATAGGAGGAGAAGAGGTGACGTACTGGAAGTTGATATGAGGAGCTGGATCGACTTTCGTCGGCCGCCGGCACGAGTTTCATTCAACGATTCTTGAGAGACCTCAGCGGAGTCTCGGAGATGCGCTCTCCATCCCGACAATTCGTGATTCTCTATGAGTCGTAATCCCTAGCGATGTCCGAGACTTGACCTCAATCCGCGCGTGAGCTACTTCTTGAAAGCCTCCACGAAATCCCGTAAATTCCTATCAATAGAGGGTGATGATTATCATCTTCGATTGAGCACGTGATCAGATGTCCCGATTCGAGAGCGTCTCCACTCCAGGCCAGCAAGTCACTCCTTTTAGCGTCGTCGTTTGCGGAGCTGAATTGAGCCATTCGCCATGGCTCAGCTCTCCATCGATCAATGACTGATCGGGTCTTCTTCCTTCTGTATCGGGCGGTTATTCTGTCAAATTTCACTATTTGATCTCGAATGAAATGAATTTAAATCCTCACGTAGGAGTCTCCCAGGGTTTCTGATCTCTCCCTCACTCGTCATCGGCAGAATTACCCCCTGAGAAAAGTAGAAGCTATTGCACCAACGACTGAGCTATTTCACGACCGCGCACGTTGACGCGAAATGAATACTAATCAATTTACTGATTTCAGACGAGAAACCGACCAGGTTAAGCAGCTAGAAAGTAATATAGTAACGAAGATTGGCCAGAATGCACGGAATCCACTGGAAATGCTGCTGGGGAGTGCGAGCAACCAACATCAGCAACAACAACAACAACATCATCATCACCAACAACAACAACAACATCAACAGCAATTACAACAACATCAACAAGCACAGCACATGGGACCTAGTGGCATGGGTCCCCACATTATGGGACCACAATCGGGGAGCGCTTCTCAACAGGCGCCCCCCGCGACCTGCCAACTTTGCCTCAAGACCAAATTTGCTGACGGTGTTGGACATATCTGCAACTACTGTAATGTGAGTTCCGGAAAGTCCCGCACGATACGATCTCATCATATATGCACGAAACGAACACAGGTCCTTACCACGACCTACAATGTGGGCATATTTGATTTTCCCCTAAGAGAGCTCTCACGGTCCTGCTGAGTATCTCGCGACGCAGCGCTTTCGAGCGACGGCACGGCGTTTGATTCTGTGTATCATGATCTTCATACCGATATCCGTTGTTCGCCCATCGACCAGCGAAGGGTCCCCTGCCGCTTCCGATCAAAACAAATACGCTCCGGCTCCGCACAGGTTCCATCTACGAAAGTTCTAAATCGTATCGTGATCTCCAGCCAGATGAGAGACTTTTGTCGCGCAGACCTGTAGGCTCCTCTTCTTCCCTCTATTCGCGATGAGGTTGGCGTTGCAGACGGCGGCGGCGGCGACGACGACGGCGAGTCTATCGTCGCCACTGAGTCTGCCATCCTCGGCCGACCTAATCAAAGGCCACTCCCAGTTGCCAGGGCCCCCTCGTACAAGCACCGTCCATTCGCTGCTTGCCCAGGTCCTCCATTCGCTCGTTCGTTCGTTGAAGCCTCAAGCACCGTTATAAATAAACTGCGAGCATATGAATCGAGTCCGCGGAGGCAATCTCCTCGCGGATCCCCCTCAAACCTCCCGGAGATCTCACCCGCTATCCACGGAAGTCGATCGAGCTCACCATGAATCGGCATTCTTTCTTTTCCTGGACGATTTCGGGAAGGTTCCGAACCCACGCAGCGGTTCCCGATCGATCCAATGGATGAAGCCTGCGTCGATCGTTCATACATCTCCGAACCGAATTAACTGGAACGAGCGCTTTCGCTTTCGACGCGCATAGCTCTTCATTCACGAAAGTTCACTCGGTGTACGGAAGCGGGTCGACCCGGAGGCTTGCCTTATGGGCGATCGTTCAACAATAAATAATGGACTTTTCAAAAAGCAGAGAAATTTGAAAGCTACTAATTCGGCCGATTCCCACTAATAGATTTGACGCACGCCATACGGAGCACGTGCTCCTTCTCAAGCAATTCCTCCATCTCAGTGCGGAAACTTCATGCCACCTTCTCAATGCGTGACCGTAATGGGCGCTGTTGGCCTTTTCCAGGTACGATGTTGTGCCCGTTGTGGAGGGAAAGTGAATCTACGTTCAAACAAAGTAATCTGGGTTTGTATCTTGTGTCGCAAGAAGCAGGAATTGCTCATCAAAAGCGGTCAGTGGATCAATCAGCCACTGAACGCCATGGCCACAAATCCGCAACAGCAACAACAGCAGCAGCAACAAATGAATCCACAACATTCGATGTCGGTTTTGCAACGGGCACGCTCCGTAGAAATTCCATCTGGAGGGCCGTCTTACATGGGCCCCGGGATGGCGGGAAATGCTGCAGGTAAGACGAAATGTTCGGAAGCCTGAAATCCCCATGTCCTTTCGGGAGTACATATTGGTTGGAAGTATCTATCGCCAGGGCGAAGCGATAATGATGTAATCATCACTGCTCTAAACTAGAGTCCCCTGAACACGCAGGTATGGGCACGTCCGTCAGCGGCGCTGGAGGATTGTGGCGTGGGAGGATGGGCAACAGTTTCAACGAATATCAGGACCCCTATCAGCAGCAGCAGCAGCAGCAGAACTTCAATATGATGCTGAATCAAAATCAAACGAATCAAATGGGTTTCGGGGGATACAATGCGGCCCAGAACAGGCGAGGCGAGTTCAGAAGGCAATTATCGGCTGGTGAGTGTCTCCTTATCGATCCACTAGTAAGGAACATCTCCTCACCATGAGCTGCACAGATGCCCAGCCATGGGGATCCGTCGACACCGATGCTTTTGTGAAGTGCAAAAAACAATTTCTGCATCTCCTGAATGTTGGCTTAATCAGCGGATCAGCTAGCGCAATGTCCTCGTCGGAAGGAGGGAATACATGTAGATCCGCTTCACATCAGTCGCTCTCGGCGTCACGACAGCTCTCGTAGCTCCACTCTATAGCAATCGCACTCTGTCTCCAACAGGTAACGCTGAGTACGGGGCTTGCTATCAGCAACAGCAGTTTGCCACACAACCGCAAATTGCACAAACACAATCGCAGCAGAACTTGACTCAGCCTAACCAAGGCGCCTTCGGAATGCCCCTGCTCAAAAATCCAACAAACCTGTCGAATTCCTTTCAAAACTTGTTCTCACGGCCATTCGGTAAGTTCGAATGTCGAACGAGATCTCCGCACCCCCGAGATTTTGGAGTGAAGCTCTTTAGTATACGATGCGCGACGCCGGAAACCCACCGATCCTCGGTCGATTCGCGGCTCAGACAGAAGATCTAAGCCTGGTACTCTCGATTGCTCGCAGGGAAAGGTCAACTACAACAGCAGCAGCAGATGCAACAGCAGCAACAGCAGCTGCATACGCAAAACTATCAACAGCAACAAATGGTCGCGATGGGTTCTCAAGTTGGGATGGGGTCGGCTGGCATCATCGATCCAACGTTTCCGCAAGTTCTTGGCTCCCATCCAAACATTACCGGTGGTGGTAACTCGTCTGGATTAGGACCCGGAAACCAGTTGGGCATCGCGAATGCTCGCACGAGGGGCGGTATGCTGAGGAACGACTCGCTGAGTTCAGACCAGTCTTACACCGAATCCCACCACATGCATCAGCACCGTAGGAGACACAGTAGGAAGCTAGGCAAGAAAAAGAAGAGGTCGTCCACGTCAGGCATGACAGCAGGTAGCGTGTCGTCCGCAGAGCAGTTGGAGACAGAGCGGGTGTCACGGGTGTTGAACCGAAGCGACGTGGCCGATTTCTTCTCTTGATATAGACTCCTAATCGACTACAATATATAATTTGCGAATCTCCTCCCGATCGATGGATCCATCGATCGATCGATGAGGCCATCTGTGGGAGGACGAGCGATTGCAAGGTCGACTAATTGAATGACTGAATGATTCAATTGATTGATGATTGTCGCTTCGAGCTGGAAGGTCACTGTTTACAACTACTTACTCACAAGAGCGAACACCTTTGTCGAAATTGTGTGGTCCCGACCGAGATATGTCAAAAACTCAACGACACACTCCAGACGCCAACTAACGTGTTCGTGTTTCTTCTTCCATCCCAGGAACGCGATCATCTTCTGGTCGTGGACGTGGATCCTCTGATGATGAACTCAACTCAGACTGCTCCTCATTCGGTAGCATTGAAGATCTTGAAAGCGATTTTCGGCGAGAAGAATTATTCGAAGGCAAATTCAAGAGATTCCCAGCCAATCCCGTCAACTGGAGACCGTCGTCGAACAACCCCGGAATTCTTATCGGTAAAAATCGCATGACGGCTCCTCTAGTGCATGAGCCTCCCCCCTGGCATTCCATCTAACGGGTGACGTTGTTCTTTTTAAGGTCACATGCTATTAAAAAAACTGCCGTCTGGTCTTGGAAGTCAAGAAACTCCAGCTCAAATCCTAGGAATAAAAATTGTAGGCGGTAAAATACTCCGCAATAGTCGCAACAAGAAAACGCTCGGGGCGATAATCGAACGTGTACGAAAGGGAAGTACAGCTGATGTGGTTGGCCATCTGAAGCCCGGTGATCAAGTGCTCGAATGGAATGGGCACTCTTTACGCCAAAAGACCTATGAAGAAGTCTTCGAAATAATTCAAGCCTCCAGTCAGGATCTGCAGGTCGAACTGATCGTGAGCCGACCTTTGGTTGAGGGCGAAGAACCCATGGGATACGACCCTCGCGGCAGCAAAGATACAAGACGGCATTCTTCGGCGACTCTGTTACAGGGAGCGTCGTCCGGTTTGAAACGAAGCGATTATCTTAGAAAGACATCATCGACGACATATTTGCCACCCGCGGGTAGCCTAGGCATGGGCAGTCGACGTCGTTCAATCACGTCGATGGTATCTCTGGGTCAAGACCTCCTCGGAGGGCGAATTCAGATCAAGTTATGGTATGACGCGGCCCAGCTTCAATTGGTTGTGACTGTCGTCTGCGCTGCCGAACTGCCTCCTCGACTGGTGGCCGCAGGACCCTCGAACCCTTCGATGAATTTGACAGAACCCCGGAATCCGTACGCCAAACTATTCCTCCTGCCCGATAGGAGTGACCAGTCCAAACGAAGGACGAAAACGATCGCAGCTTCCGACGAGCCATATTGGAACCAGACTTTTATATATTCGCCATTGCGACGTTCCGATCTCATGCAACGGGCACTCGAAGTTACCGTCTGGGACTACGACCGATATGGAGCAAACGATTTCCTTGGTGAAACCATCGTGGATCTGGCCAATATCAACATCCCGTTTCAGGATGATATCAACGAAGAAGGAGAATGGTATCTTTTGTCTATGGTGAGTGTTCCTGGCCGGTCAATGGACATGACCTTTCACAAGACACATGAGTGAAAAATACTGAATGGTACTCGGGCTCAGCGATTGGGTTTGAAGAAAAACGGACAGGATTATTGATTCCATCCGGAAATTCCCTCGTCAGCAGAATTTACGTTATAATTCGGACTTTGAGATCGTCGCATGCTTCGGATTTCCTCGGTCGATCCCGAAAACGGCTCTAAGGTTATCGTCGTTTTTAATTTCCAGGAGTCCAATAGATATAGCGGTGAAGGCTTCTTATGCGGAAGCACTCATATAGGCCACTCTGCTTCGGCGAGCGTCTTGCGCCCCGCTCCGCGTTCCAGCTCGGCTATGCTGACCACAAGACAACTCATGGCCTCCTCATCCGCAAGGTGGTCAGTACTCATCGCGGTTCCTGAACTTTTCCTATTCGTTTGTCGCTCGGAAAAGCTCGCTCGAATTGATCTAATCGATTTTTCCTGCTCTCAGGTATTCGGAAGGGGAAGAGTTAAGTGAGTGGGAAGCCGCATCGCTGGATGAATATGACTCCCCAAGCATGTACCTGGATTCATCTGGTAGACAGAGAGTTGGTAGTCTCGACACGCTCAATCTTCAGTCACAGGGCTTCTCCAGACGGAGACCCTCATTCGGCGGCCGCGCTGGGCTCATGACCAGAGGGGATACATCTTTCCTCCATGCGGTCCATCCGTTAGACAGAGCTACTGGATCGTCAGGGCAACCGGACGCGTTGGGTGGCGCAGGAGGGCTACCACCGACCTCGAATACTTCGATGTCATCGACAACGGCGGCTGTCTCCGGTCACCATATACATCCTCATCATTCTCTGACGTCGAGTTTACACGGTCAGCCGCCCTCGCAGATTGCGCACCACCAAAAACATAAAGCTTCAGTTTTATTAAGAGGTTCGTGAGCTCGGTTGGCGTTGAGCTCATCGTCTCCATGCTCGAGGGCCGCCTAGCCCCTGGAAAATCTTGAACTCTCTCTTTCTGATTTCAGGTTGCTCATTAGAAGAGGACGATTATCATCATCAAAGTGGAACACTTCAGCCTTCCGCAGGAGGCTCCAATTTATCTCTCAGATCTTTATCACCTCCTAGGACTTTTCGGTACTTTTCCCCACCTCCCTCCGTCTACTACAGGATATTTCGATCCCCGACGAAGGAACAATGAGAGCATTCTGGGCTAGCTGAACCTTCCCGAAAACATCACTAAAGACTCCGGCTCACAATGCCCTGTTCCTTTTCCTTCAGATCAAATTCGCCAACGTATTCGCTGTCGCACGAGACGCTCATCGGCCAGAAGCGTCAGCTGCCTCCCATTCCCTCTGGAAGATACCAACGAGGCGATCAGAGCACTCTGGACCTCGAAGAACGAGCTCGCCAGATCAAGGCTCGGATGCGAAGGGCCTCTCGCGTAGGTGCGTGGTAGTAGATGGCTCACTCTTCTCTATCTCCTCCTCCGACCCCTCCCCGCTTGCTCTATGCTCTTGAATAAGTAGGCTCCCGGGAAAAAGAAATTCTCCCGGCGAGACCGCTCATGACAAGACCCTGCACGACTCGTCGAGCTCCACTTTTCCTCGCGGAAGTTATTCCTATACCTTTCGGCTTTCTTTTCTCGATCTCTTCCTGAACTCGCTCCTATCAACGATCCCGTCCCGGATTTCTATCTTGTCTCCTTTCCTCCTCCCGCCATCCCGTTCCGGCAGGGAACCGTTCGTTCATTTTGAAGCACACTTCCTCCGATAAAAACTCCGAGCACATAAACCAATAACGATCGATCGTGCAGGGTTATGGTCTCGCATGCTGCATGGCCAGGTCGGATTGATGTTCTCGGGGAGAAAACCGGAGCATTTTTCCACCGCTTGACCAACGGGATTGTTGAAATTCCTGTCATCCTCCCCGTCCCCACAACTGAGTTCGAGGACAAGTAGTAGCCGTCTGCGACCACAAAACTTATCGAACTTGCACGGAATTTCTTAGAGCCAGAACACTCGCAAAGGAATGAGTTGCGGGAGGTAAATGTGTGAGGAGAGAATGTTTCTGCTGGTTAGCTGCTCCCGCCGTCGCTGGACTGGCATGGACGAGTCGGAAGTGCTTCCACAGAGAGCTCTCTGCTTATGAGAACTTCGAGAAATTCCCTGGTGACTGGCGAATCTCTTCAATTTCTCTCTAATCCCGTCTGTACCATTCAGGGCCCACAAAGGGCTCCAGGAGGGGGGGGGGCATTCCATCTGAGACTAGAGCTGCATTTCCGAATTGATTTCCGCCTCCGAGATTGGAAAGGCTAAGGCTGATGATCGGACTGACTGAATGGAAGTAGAGCACTGGAGCGAGCGTCTAGAGCTGAGCTACGAAAAAAAAATCTTAGTCTCCATAGTGCTGCGAAGTCTATGCCAAGCGGCTCGTCCAATAATGGGCGACGTATATTCCAGGACCAAGCCCGGTTTACGTCTCCGACTCGGAACTGGGAGTTCAGAGCTCCTCCTCGTATTACTCCGAGAGGGAACGGGAGAGAATGGACCAGCACTATGGGGACCAGATGCGAGGCCGAGATCGCCACCGGGAGTCCTCAATGGACCGCTGGGAGAGGCGAGACTCGAGAGACCATGTACAGGGCGGAGGAGGAGGAGGAGGCGGCGGCCACCATCAGCACCATCCATCCTCGCCCCAGCACCATCGCGACGGCAGCATCTCGTCCCTCCATGGAGAACAACATGGAAGAATCGACAGATCGTCGCTTCACCGCTCGTCGTTTCAGCAGGGCGGTGGAGGGAACGGAACTCCAGACCATCACCACCACCAACAACAGCAGCAGCAACACCATCACCGACGAGAGGGATCGATTCACGAAACCTCGTCGTCGATTAGGCATCACCAGGAACATCAATCGTCACAACAATCACACCACTATCAGCAGCAACAGCAGCAGCAACACCATCACCACCAGCCCCAGCAGCAGCACCACCAGCAGCAGCAACTTCATTCGCGAGACCATCAGGACCAGGATTCGGGGCGAGCCAGAAGCCACTACGATAGTCGACGACAGTCCCACTCGCAGTACTCCCACCACCAGCAGCAGCAGCAGCAGCACCACCACCAATCCCGTGGTGGGGATTCTAGGGAGAGAGCAGAAAGCGAACGGCCAACTCACGGCGGCTCGTACTATTCGGAGCGTGGCCTGGAGTCCGACGGTTCCGAAAGCTCGGTAGTCTCAAAATTGAGCTCTACTAACCAGTCCGAAGCGCTGCATCGCGGCGCCTCAGACCGGCGGCAGAGCGGCTCGACGACGGCAGCAGATCAACACAGTAGACATCATCGGGGTCACGGGAGCGGGGGTCAGCAAGCCTCGAGGACCTTGTCGGAATTCACTCTACAGGAGAATCAATCTGGCGGTCCCGTTCACCCGTTAACTTCGTCTGGCCGAGGTTCGTCTAACGAGCTATCCTCTGTGTCCGGGACGATGGCACGAGATAGCGGCGGTCGAGAACGGCGTGAACTCACACGTCGGGCCGAGTCTGTCGAGGAGTCGACCCGAACGTCGTCTCAGTCCGTGTCCGAGACCAAGGAGGGCTCTGAGGAGGGCTCCCTCTCCGATACAACCACAGCCAACGAAGACAAACTCGGTGGGAGCTCATTCGAGATTGCTGACGTGTCCTCTTACACGTCATCGCACTATGCAAAAGCTAATCAGACATCGTCTTCGTCTTCACATCACGGTGGCCACGGTCACCACGGTCAGTCTTCACAGCAGCAGGCGGGTGGTGGGTCTGGCGGCGCCGAAAAACAACACCGTGGAGATCATCAGCAGCAGGCGTCTTCATCGCAACAGCAGCAGGCGGCCCAGCAGAGCAAAAGTAAGGGAGCGCGTTTAGGCTTCCGGAATCGACGCAAGAACAAAATCGGACGAGGAGTCCACCGTTCCGAAGAAGTTGCTCCCGACGAAGTACGTCACCTCGTTAGACAGGCAAGCAGTGTGTCCTCAGACGGAGAAGGCTCGCTATCAGGGGATTCGGCTACGACGTGGGGGGCGTCATCGGTGAGAGGCGCCTCCTCCGTTACATCGGTGGTCATTCCCCCCGGCGGCTTTGTCGAAGGCCTAGGCCCCGGCCAGCTCGTTGGCCGGCAAGCCCTAGCTAGTCCTAGTCTAGGAGACATACAAATGAGTTTCTGTGATAGGAAAGGAAATCTAGAAGTAGAAGTTATCCGGGCAAGAGGTCTACAAACCCCTCCAGGAGGTGCAAATGTCCTTCCGGCGCCCTACGTCAAGGTATATCTAGTGCGAACAGCCGGCGCTAGTACCAGTGGCGCAGGTTCGGGCTCCGGTTCAGGAGCCGCCAGAAAGGCGAATTCCAGCAGTCAGAATAATGGAAACAGCATAGTTGCTAAGGCCAAAACTACAGCAGCCCGGCGTACTCTTGATCCCCTATTCCAACAACGGCTCATTTTCCACGAGGACTACAGGGGCTGTCTTCTACAGGTGAGCTCGAGCTCTAGCTCCTAGTGGGCTTTTCTCAAGTTCGGCGAATTCGGCGATTCCCGGCCGCGTTTCGGAGAAGGACCTCTAAGCATGCAATCCCACTTTTCCAGGTGACCGTGTGGGGCGACTACGGCACGAGTAGCGGAGTAAGGCTAAAGAACGACGGGAAGGCTTTCATGGGCATGGCGCAGATCAACCTGGATGATTTAGATCTAGGGCGAATCGTAATCGGCTGGTATAAGCTGTTCCATCCGACTAGTTTGGTTAATGTTGTTGCTTCGCAGCCTGATTGATGAGTTTTTCGCCGTGATTCACGTTACCGAAAACGTTCTAGCCAAAATCGGAACAGACCACCAGTCGTCCCGATATTCAAACAAATCATACCTAACGAGTTCCGAATCAGCAGTCATCCGAACAACGCTGAGAATAAACTGAATGATACGAGTTTGGTGACGTAATCAACTCGGGCGTCTCTCACGAACGAAGACCGCCCGAGGAAACTTATCGGTGAAGTACCGACGGCCACGACGAAGTTCCGTGACCTGTGGGATTGTGATTGGGCAAGCATCCGACATCTTCGGAGTGACATGCAGAGCTGACGAGATTTTTGGCGAACTCGATCGAATGTGCATAGGAGGAAGAGCCGCGAACGTTCCTTTCGTTGCGGCGTAAAATTTCTCACCCGAACACTTGAACTCGTTCATATCCTCCTTCTCTTTCTCTGAAAATCAATCTCAACCTTTATTGATCGGCCACCGAGAAGAGATAACAAGCAGGAGCTGATCACGCTTGATCGAGAAATAGCGATCGAGAATATCAATGCACGGTGAACATGATGATCCAGAGGAAGATGATCAACAGGCGATGCGAAATCCTGTCGACATGACATGATGTTTCCGACAAAGAAACAAACAGACACACATACAAACAAGCGAACACATATAAACATACAAACAATTGAGGGCGTCGGTTTTTCGAGTTTCGACTCCGACGAACATTGTCCAAAACAACTGTTGTTATTTGTAGTTTAATTATAATTGACATTTGATGACATTGACGTCGATGATGATGATAATAATGCCGGATAAGAGATGGTGAAGTCAGCGAGGGAGACGATACAGTAACGATGATAATTTTTACTATGTAATTTATTATCGATTAAGTATAATTATTGATTATGATGATTGATTCTTATTGATGATGATGGAAACAACCGAAACAATAATCACCATGGGAACGATAAGCGAAGGAATGACGGACACGAACACGATGATGATGATCATAACGAAGTCCAAACGAGGAAAGCAGTAGCAGCATAAGGAGCAACGCTGATTCAACGATTGCCAATCGTCATTTGAGTGAGTCGTTGGCGGTCGAATTCGATGACGATCCCTCTTGTGGCGTTCTACTACTACTAATACTACTACTTCTGATACAACTACTACTCGTACTGCTGCGTACGTCATACATAAATACGTGCGTGAGTATTACTGTATTTTGCGACACAACAGGAATGATGCAGCAGCAGCACGACCAGCAGCAGCACCTCCTCTGAGAAACATAAGGATATATGCTTTTGACATTTGGATGCCATCGGCGGGGCAGATTCCATGGGTTGAAGTCACGTTTTTATGTCAACTCTGCTCCATTCATCTCATGAGAAACAAACTCATGTAAAATAAACTCACTCTTTTTTGTCAATATAAACAGAAAGAGAGGTCGGTTTTTTCCCTGGAGCCGAACTCGGTTTCCACCATCAGGAGACGGATTTGAAGGGATCACGGCAGGAGGATTTGGATCTCGGTGCTTCATACGGCATGGAGAACTCATTCGGTCAGGGGGAGGAAGTCTCACTTGTCTCTGTTCTCCAGGCTGAAGATGTGTGGTAGACCTGTAAGTGTGTGGTACAGGGGGAGTCCGCGGAAGCTGGTCCTGGGAAAGGCTCTGCCACTTTCCATCATTGTGAAATTGCAATCTCTGCGTGGCACAAATGTGTTCGACACTTTGAGGGTTCACGAGGAAGTCGCACTTTCTGCTCTCCAGGAAGTGCGAGGTGCACTTGAGGCATCCGATGGGATCCAGAATGGCTGCCTCCGAGACCCTTCGTAAGAGGGGACAGTGAACCACAATACCTACTCGGGCGAGGAGGAGTTTCCAAAGCGGGAACGGTGATTTCCTGCGTCAAGACAGCCTGAAGTTCGTTGGAGCTTCGAAATCCGCTCTCTTGAGCCTCGGTTGTGTGAGTTTTCGATTCGCTGAACGCCGATGTAGAGTCCAGAGCTGTAAACCTCTCTTAGCGGAATCAACAGGAATCGCATCTTGGAAGTTTTCGGATGCAAAGGTGAGATGCTCCGTGAGAAAAAGCGATCGGGATCGCAATCGGTGCCCTCCTAGACAGAATTATTCGGAGAACGCGCCGCCGACAGCCGAACGAGGCAAGATCGGTAGACGACCGAGCCAGGAGTTCCTGAATGGCGGGTTCGTGACCTTTCTGTAATTTCCAATTCATCCGAATCAATGCGCGGTCTCTGATTGAACGTTGCTCGACTGGCTCTTGGCAATGCCTGTCGCCAGAGCTCCGATGGGGATACCTTTATCCGCAGGAGAGCACCAATTACGACTCGGAAACCGTACCCCTATGAAGCTCGAAAAGGGGTCCGGAAACTTCCGAGTGACAGATCCGCGAAGAGAAGACGAGTCGTCGGCGTTCCGCCAAGCTAATCGGCGAACTCAGAAGGGCTACGATTCTCTAGATGGGAATGACGGAAGAATCCCCGTACTCCGGAAACTTCTGTTCGACTTTTCACTCAGCAGCTCTCATCGCCTCCTGATTTCAGCAGGGGCGTATCATCGACGAATCCGCGATGGAGAGGCTGAAACTGATATTTTCATCAGCGAACGGAATTCTCTCCGTCAGGAGACCCGGTAACCTGGAAATTTCCCCATATACAACGAGAATGCTTAGATCGAACGCATCCGCAAGTGAGTATGTTTCACGTGAACTCGGATCGTCTTCCCTACTGAGCAGCACGGGCGACTCATATCTCACGCCATAATGTTTTTCCCGCGAACATACCAGGAACAGACACTTCTCTCGACGAGTCTTCCGAGAAGTGTGCATCAGTTGACCATCCGCGAGATCGAGGAGCTTCCGCAAAGAGCTTTGATAGAGAGGCGAAGCGATTCCCCTCGTTTGGAGACGGTCTCATGTGGAACGAGAGCTGCGACACGAGACGTGAGACGACAGGGGCAGCCGGACCACAGAAGCGTCAGAGACGCACACAGATTCCTCGACGCCAAGACGGGAGACACCCCTCTCTCACTCGCATGGTGGTTCGTGTCCGACACCCTTTAGCTTGGGAAGATCACTGCAGGTATTATACATATCTGCAAGAAATACAATGTACATGAGTGTGAAATGACTCAACAGACGATGGCCGATGGATTTGCAGATAACGACGCATACCGTCATGGAGACTCCCCGGAATCCTGGCTTGGAGGCCTATCGCGCGGCGGACGGTCTGTGGGCGGGGTTGATTCGGAAAATTCAAAGGAGGCGTCGAGGACGCTCTGCACGTTATCAGCTCAAGAAACACTGGAAGCACATAAAACGTCTACATCATCATGCGCGACGGGTCGTTACTACAAATACGCAGGGACAATCCCGTGCCGCAGGTTGACTTGGCAGAAGACTCTCCCCAATGACTATGAGCGATGTCTACTTGTAGCTGGACCTATGTTTGATCGCCTCGAGAGACCTTCCGACGAAGACGGTTCCTCCGGGAATGATCTCGGCCTACTGTTCTTTACACGTTCCTTTCCCGCATAAGGATATTGAAATAAATTCACTCAAATTTCACAGGAGGCTTCGTGAATAGCTCATCATTCGCGAATCAAGCATTGATCGCCGACCGACATCGCCAAAAATATGGATACTTTCTGATTCGGTTAAATGAAGCAGGCACAACAGTCCGAGGCTTTTTTTCTGCTTCCCATGCGCAGTAATCTCTACATTCTCTCAGGAGTCTCCGAAAAGGGGATACGCTGAGGACCCCATCAGACGGGAGGGTAATGTGCGAAGGATGCTCGGTCGGCACCAGGATGGCCTGGGAGAACGCGCCGTAACTCGATGGAAACATAATGAAATGTGCATGAATGTACGCGGAGTCTCCCGGCTCCGATCAGCTAGCAATTGATCTGTTCGATCGTTTCACGTTGCCCGGCCTCATATCGCCTCGCTTGAGCGGCTGTGGATCCTCATCGAGTACATATTAGGCCTAGCAAAAAGCCGCAAATTCTCAGAACCGATGTCGGAGGTACGGCTTCGAGGAATCTCCGGCCTATATTGAGGAGATCGCCTCGACCACCACCCGCTCGGTAGAGAGCGAATTCTCTCCTCAGATTTGCTTTGCTGCGGACTTCAGAGCCTTCGTCGAGGGCAGCTGTAGTTGAGGGGCTGGAGAATATATTCTCCCAAGATACAGACGCCTGGAAAAGAAGGAGTTCATGCATGGAGACATGTCATGGGTCGAGCAAGCTACGGTACATTACAGTCGTTATGCAGGGTCAACTCACTACGGATGCTCCGCGATAAGGACGGAGCATCCGAGCTCTTAGTCCTCGATTTCGGAGGACTAAGAGCTTCCTTCAAGACCAGGAGCATCCTCCAAGACATGGAGAATTCCTCTGTCTGATGGTCTCTCCTGACCGATCTTCTCCTCCAACGCGAAGTCGTAATCCCACTTTTCCAGCACAGCCAAGGCGCTCGAAAGGATGCTTCTCCTCTTCGCTATCTCTGCCGTCAGGTTCTCGTGGAGCGTGCCGGCCAGCTCAGATCTTGATTCACGAACATCTCTGAGCAGGAGGAGGAACACCTTATCGACGTGCGATAGCGTAGCCTCCCCTTTGCCCAGGAGGAGAATCGCTCGCTTGAAAGGCGCCAGTACTCCAGCAATTTCGTCTAGGGCATAGGAATCTTGCGCGGCGATGGTTGTACCATGCCTTGAGATAACCTTGTTCAGCGCGGGAAGAATGCGGACAGCTCTTTCAATCATGAGGAGAGTGGAGTACCACCTTGTGCGTCAGTCCAAGATCGGTCGCAGTTCCCGACCGTTGTACTCAGCCCTCTCGGTCACCCTTCTGATCTCGTCCATCATATTCGGTCACTTCCTAAAATTACGGGCCGTTCGACGCGAACGCTCCACGTTTTCGCCGACGGAGACGACCACAGCATCCTGAGGCGGCTCCGATTCTTGCACCGACTCACGCTGGAACTCTTCGTCCGACTCATCCTCAGAATCCCCCGAGTCCTCCGAATCTTCCGCTTCTCCAGAACCGACTCCATCCGAAGCTACGAGGATGGCAGAGTCGGAAGCCAGTGCATTTCGCCCATGCATCACTTTCCGGACAACTAGGTCGATTCCGTGAGCGAGAAACCTCTGCTGTCGGAGCCCCATGAGATCCACTGCCTCCAAAACGTTGCTGGCCGCGTCGCTGGCCGCTGCGACTAGGTCCTCCGTCGACAGGCCAGAGCTGTAGAGCCGCGAGCTCTCGATACCCTCCAGGTACTCCCCGGTGGCTCTGACATCGACTCTGACTAGCGACTCTGGAGCTGCAAAGGATCGGAGCACTATCTTATGGTGCACATCAAGGCTCAAGCAACGACCTATACCAACTCCCGTGGCTTCGTCGGAAGGAATGCGAAATTTGACGCCTGCGGATAGCGTGATAATTCATGCAAAAGAAAATATTCGATGCTGATGTGGGAGAGAGAAAAAATAGAGCCTCTAGATCAGGGTCGAACCTTTGGCGCGAGCTCCTCGGAAAGTGATGCGAAGTTTCTCTTTAATAATCTCGACATCTCCTCGTGAGTACCGCCGGATTGTATTACCAGACTTCGGGAGCCACATCATTTCTCAATGAATTATGCGTGGAGAGGAATGATTTTATCTGGAGCTGTTTCTGTTCCTTCCGCCGAATTTTTTCCGGAACGCTTGTGCATGCTCCAGAGACAAGGAACGCTCATCTTGGAACGCTGGAGGTTCTTCCTCCTCGGCGAAATCTGTCAACGGGTCTCTCAGAGACCTCCGAGTGAATGAATCGACGTTTAGCGTTGGGGATTTGGTGTTGGGGATCGAAGACCTGGGATTGGGGCTGTCCTTCGTGATTCCGTGCTGTGTCAGCCAGTCTTTCATCAGGGGACTCGTGTTTCGTACATTCTTGAGATCCTGGGATCGGAAGAGAAGACAAAAGAAAGCGTGCGAACAAATACTCATATCCATAGGGATCTGTTATATCTCGAAGTCATCCAGCCTATGGAAGGTCGGTGATTCGGAGCGTCTCGGAAGCGACAGTCTCCCACTCGACTTTGTTTCTGGCTTCTTGAATCGATGTCATGGTCCAGAAAGAGATGCGGGGCTCATAGAACGCCAGCGTATTCTGCCAGCGCATTTCAGCCCCAGCTTGGGTATCGAGTCCATATTCGAAGCACCAAAGATCAATCCACCTCCGATACGAGGGAGAATGGGTCTCAGATGAGAACCTCCATCAGGTATACTCGTTTATTCCTGCAAGGCTCATCGAAAAATTGACGTGTATCGAAGGGGTACTCTTCGGAGCTAACCTTCGTACGAACGACGCACTGTGCTTGGTCGGAACTTTCCCGAAGCAGTTCCAAACCCAGCTCTTGGGCTTACTGGCGTATGGGGATCGGTTCATTCTTGCAATGGATTCTCGAAAAGTTTACAGTTCTTTGAAGTTCATAAATCAGTCTAATCAGACCACGATCATCTGGGTCAGCCTGGGTCGCATACGTGCATATTTATACGTCGCTCGGACCTCCATTACAAAGAGGAAAGTACCCCCAACCGGGGTACTTGTCTCTCTGAAACTCGCGCGGCTCGAAGGATTGTTCACGGATGCGAGATGATTGGAAGAGGGCTCTTGCTCCCGAAAGAGCCCTCCTCTAATGAGAACGGGCGTTGTTCTCATTCTCTCGAAGGACTGATGATTGTAGAACCCGTCCATCGCCTTCACCTGGAATTTAGCGGTGTCTACGCTGCAGAGCCTAGTAGATACCTGCCGTCGCACAGTGGTCAAAAATTGATATTTAGGTGGACAAAATTATTTTTTCGATTTTCAATGTTTAAGGCAAAAAAGTGACTAAAAAGAGTGGGGAGAAGGTCTTGATAGGTATGGATCCATGTGGGGCAATGAGTACGGAAGCGTTTTGACTTAATACGAACCATGGATTTCTCTCTGGCTTTCGAAAAAGGGCCAAAACCTTTAGGGCCGCATTAGGGCCGCATCCACAGCGTCCTCCATCTCAGCGCTGAGGAGTGGGAGACCCATGAGGGATGCGACCCGTAGTGTTGTCTAGACTAGTGGAATGCTCTCGATAAGCAAGTTCCAACGAATATAATGTAGCTCGTTTAATTCGAAGAGTGTCTCATTATTCACCCCGTTGGGCCTCGAACTTCGTTTCTAGGGCAAAGATGACGACCAGAAACTCTCTCGGACTCATTTCCAAACTCAAATGATCCGAGTCAGTCGCGAAAAGCGTTCAAATAATTTTGTCCACCTAAAAATCGATTTTTGACCACTGTGCGTCGGTTGAGTGATCGATCAGTGATATACCGGCTTTCGTTCCCTGGGGGCTGAATAGTTCCGTATGATGGGAGCTCACGCCGATGGACGGGCGATTCAAGGATCGTTCTCCAGATCCGCATGAGGTGGGTGAAATACAAGGGTGCGATCATTTCCACTCAACAGGCGGCAGACCTTGGATTTCGAAGCGTATCGCGCGGCTCTGATTGTCACGGAGCTCCGAGCTAGATCCAGCAGAGGGGTCTCATGGCGCCGGGCGTCATGAAATCAGGGGTCCCGATCTCGATGAGCTTTTCTAGGCGTTCACCTACCCTCGAGCTTTCTCGTCGCTTCGAGCCTCATTAGGTGGAGAGAGGGACTCTTCGAGTACTCTACGCGGTGTTTCGCACTGAAGTGCCGAAGATCGCTTCGAGATCTCTCCGCTCTCTTTTGTGGGGTCCCTCTCCGCGCTGACTTCCAATCACCAGTTTCAACATAAAGCCACTCGACTCCTCGACAGGTTGTGCTGACGGTAACAACGGCGCTCGCAGAATTCGCCATGAATCTATCTCTGATCATTTTAGGTCTTTTCGCGACTAGCCTCGGCTCGGCGACAGCATTCGATACTCTGATGACCGCTATGGACATCCTCCATCAAGCGTTCGATGACCAACATCGCTCGATATGGATCAAATTGGGCGAGCACATGGAGAGGAACAAACTCCCACCTTCTGCCCTAGTGGAAATGGATTCTGAAGCTCTCGATGACCTTTTCCGACCGATCCTAGCCGAAGTTGAGGTGAGTGAATACTTCGATGCCTTTTCTCGTCCAACGTCGAACCTATCGTGGTCCAATTCTATTCTTATCGTCCATGTCAAAGAGACCTGCAGTGGACCTTCGGACACCTCCCACAGCCTCATAGGGATTAATCGGGACTTTCTCTGGAATTTCAGTCGCTCAGGAAATCTTCCGAAAACATTGTCAAGCACTTAGGCAAGGAAACCAAGGTACACATCAAAGTTAACAACAAGGAAATAAGTTTTCGTTGATTGATTGCTGGATTGCAGTTTCCCCGTTGGGGTACGGTCGCACTGGGAGAGTGTTTTCGGAGACCCTTCCTTAATTTATTGAATAAATACTCAGACGTCTAGTTCATGTTCATTCTTTACCTCGTCCCACATATGAGCTGCAGTACATGATTCGTCCTCCGTCGAGGAGTAAAGAGTAATTATTTATCTTTCCAAGCACGAAGCTCCAGGGAGCGGACTGAGTAGGTATGAATTTAACTTCGCGAGCTCATCGGGGACGATACCCCGCCTGTCGCCGGTGTGTTCCCAAGGTACGAGCGAGCCCAGGGACGGACATTGCGCTAATCGCTTCAGCCTTAATTGCGGCTGATATCCCTCCTCGATAGATTCCCGTGGGGCTCCCGAAGAACTTGTCCCGTTTGAGACATACGTCTGCCATGTAGGGCGTACTTTCATGTAAACAAGCACCGTACGTCAGCGTGCGGCGGCGCCTCAAACGCCAAAACAAGAGTGACGGCGAAATCCCGCGCTGCATCAGGCCCGCTTCTGAACCGCGGGGCAAGCGGCAGTCTCTTCTGAAGAGATCGACCGGAGGCCGAAACCGAATAGGCTGGTTTATCGAGGTAAGAAAAGCCGAGAATGTGGAGCTTCGCACCGGAGCTGACTGAGCGCATCGGTCCTCATGGGTCGTGCCACAGGATTTCGGAAGCGTCTATCTTAAGATCTATGCCACAGGCCGCGTTGTCCCGGGAACACGACTCCTGTCCTTGTCCTTGTGGCTCACTTCCGGAATGAAGGGGAAGAGGAAAAGCATCAGAAGGAGCTCGTTGGAATCCGACAGTGAGCCCGACGACGAGCACTGCCTCAGAGGGCAGCCTCTGACAAGGAAAATGAAGGTCGGTTCGAGATAACTGAAGTCTCTCCTCGGGAAGAAATTCCTCGAACTCGCTGTGTGATATCATTGGGAAGGATTTGGCACTGATTTCGATAAGTTCCAGCAGATAACCTCGGAAACAATAAGTCAGAAAAGAGTTTTCGATGAAGTTGCCCCTGTCGAATCTCCTTCCTCCTGGTGCCACGGTATCACGGCGAGTGGAGTTCGGGAGCCGCGTGACTTCAAGGGGGATACCTTTTACTCAACCCGGTCGCAGACGTCGAGCACCTTAAAACGAGAACTCAAGTGCTCTTCGAGGGATCTGGAGCACATGCGGAACACATCTGATCGCATCCAATCTCATATGAGCTCAGAGGAGCCGCAGAAGATCATCGAGATTCATATCGGCGAGGAAGAATTCGCAGATGTGTCGGGCCCCTCCAAAAAGCGAAAAATCAAGTCGGATACGAAGCCCCTCATGAAGAGAGCTCTCGCATTATATAGGATACGTAAAAGTCGTGGCAGTGGATCTTCCTGGTGACGACGGCTTGGGAGAGAATGGATAGTTTCTTGAAATTAGACTCCCAAGCGTGGGAGCAGGATGCTCACAGTGAATCTCATTTGCTGAACGGATTTAAAATTCGAAATACACTAAATCGAGCTCTCACGATACCGGATAGCAAGAGAAAATTGTTTGAGCGATTGTGACTGAATTAAGGTATTGTGATTCCTTTGACGAAGCATTATCGGATGAATTTATCCATAATACGTACTACAAGGAGGGTTGCCTCCCTAGCTCCTCATAGAACAACAAGGATATCAGTAAACGATGAAAGAGTAAGATAACCAATTATATTCTGTCTTCCTCATTTGGAGGCTGAATCGCTGAAATGTACCCTCTCCATGGCGCTCGACGCGATCACAAGTAGAGAGCGTCGACACGACGGGCGAAACTCAGTCAGACTCGATTGCGCCAAGAAGCCAAGGACTCAACTCCGGTGTGAAATGACGTAAAACCTATTCATTAGCGAGGATATGTTCGAGAAGCGGACTGAATGTATCACCTCGGCGATCCGCTGCAATGAGACTCGCGTCGGCTTCTCGCGGATCATCGAGCTGATGCTAGCTCATAGCTAGCTTGGAGTCTCCGCTACGCAAATGCAGGCCGCTATGATGGGACGGAGAGCTCGCGGGTGCTGGGCAATCGAATGAATGCACGTGTCGGTTGCGTTTCAGGCGTACTTCGAGGCGACCCCGAATTTTCAGTCTGTGTGTAGAGCACCCATTCGGCTCATCGGAGAGATCTGAATCTTAATGATGCGATCCCTCTCGTCTTTTTTCGCGGAGCTCCGACAGGACCTTGAGATAATTTGTTGGGGGGGGTAGCCCTCCGTGTACCTCCCGGACGAGCGTCAGCTGACGACTGGGGAGCATGACATGGCACTCGAACGTTTGGAGAAAGATACGGAGGAAGTCGGAAGGACCGCGTGACAGATAATAATTGTAACCCATGATTCTTGCCTAATCCCCGAATACTTGGGGACTGTCAGCAACGTGAACGCGGGGCCAGCGATCGAATTCCCCCGCCCGCCATCATCGGGAGGTTCCTGACTGCTGACACTTCCAATGTTCAAGACGGACCTGAATATTGGACCGATTTTCTGAACGGACCTGGATATTGGGCGCAGTCGAGAGATTCTATTTCCGACTCTCTGGCTCAACGAATCAGCCTGCATTTGGCTCGAATTCGGCTACTTTTGACTGCTAGATAGAGTTGAGGGTGAGTCTAATGGGATTATTCCCAATCCGGAGCTTTTCGCGAATCATTCACTTAGGGCTTCATTCGCCCAGATACGGCGGTCGTTCCCCGTGCCGAATCGAAGGAGTATCGGTCGGATTCGAATCCCGGTCGACGGACTCTCCGACTATTTTCGGCGCGGCGTCAGAAGCGGAAATCGTGAGGAGGTGTGCGATTGGCACCCGCCGTTCTTCGGTCGGGGACTGTCTACGATGGTGGGGTTATGAGGCGTCCAGAGTCCAGACCCCTCGCGGAAAGAATTCAGATACAAGATCCGGGGTGAGAAAGGTCAACCAGAAAGCGGAATCGAATACTGTTATTCATTTTCCAGAACTAGACTTCGTTCTGCATCTGGAGTGGTTTTTTTTCGTCAGGACGCCCGTGAATGCTCCTGGCTCCGGGATGACGCTACTCAGGCTCCGCTGTAATGCATTTCTGGCATTTGTGCTGAGTGCATCTATAGCAGTTTTCGCAGTGGGGATTCTAGGCTATACGGTGCTTATTCCCCAGTTTGTGGGCGCGAATGTGAACCAGGTAAGGCTGTAGCGATTTTCCCGCAATGAATTCGACTCATTTCTCCCTGATTGTCTCGAAACTAACCGACGGGTCGTCGAGTAATTAGCGCGTTCGTCACTACTCGTGCCAACGTGCGTTTCACTTCGTGAAATGCCGCAACGACGCCGCTCGCGCAGGAGGCGGTGTGGGTTCGATCCCTGCTGCCGGAAAAATATTCCTTACGGAAACGCAGGTACTCGGCCTGGATCCTCCTGGGTACTTTTGCTCTATGGATCCGTCCTCGGAAGCGATGTGAATAACAGTACCCGGGACGTTAAACCGTGGCTGTGTGGATCAGCCCGAAAAAGTTTGATTGTCTCGGAAGTGGATTGAAACTCCCATTCCAGCGGAATATGGAAAGCGGTCCTGTTCTAGAGCTGATTTGATTCTTCGCTCCAGAAAATGCGCCTGATCCCCGAAAACGAGGCTCTCGAGAGATGGGCGAACTACTCAGACCCCATATATCTATCGATACATCTGTTCAATATAACGAACATCGAAGAGTTCAGGGATGGGGGACCTCCCAGAGTTCAGGAGATCGGACCTTATGTCTACCTGGAGAAACGAACAAAACGGGTTGATTACATGGATGAGAATGTGGTGAGTATCTTCCACGAGATCCCTTTCGGATTCCGGCGATATTCGATGAGGAGCTTCCGTGGGAGCTGAACGGCTGATCTCTGGATCGTCGGATCGATTCGCGAACTGTAACGCTTTCCCCTTCCAGATTTCCTACTCCGAGTACAAGTCTTATAGATTCCTGCCGGAATTTTCGTCTGGTGATCCGAAAGAAGACATTGTTCACGCGCTCAACGTTCCGCTGGTCTCCGTCGCTGACTTCATTGAGAAAACCATTCCTAACTTCCCGTGGTTGGAGCCAGTTTTCCAGAGTGTTCTCCATGCACTAACGTACAAGCATGACGAAGACATCGGTGAGTTCCATCGGCTCGCTCCGAAATAGCACCTATAAAGAGCAAAATATCGAAGTCATAAAGAGGAGTTGAGGATTTATCGATAAAATTGTTCTCCTTCTCGTCAGTGGTACGTCGCACGGTGGACGAGATGCTTTTCGCCGGATACGATACCCCGTTCGTTGTCGAGGCTGTGAGGCTGGCGAAGAAAGCGCTGCCTTCGCTAGAATTTGACTCGCACGATCGTTTCGGACTCCTGCTGAACAAGAATGGATCGATCGCAGACCAGTACACTGTAGGCACGGGCGCTGGAGATTTGCCCTTCACGAAAATAATCGAATGGAATGGTAAAACTGAACTGCCCTACTGGGGGAGCGATCATTGCAATCAGATCAATGGCACCGACGGCTCCCAGTTTCCGCCGCTCACGGACAAAGGGAACAGGCTGCAAATTTTCTCGGCCGAGCTATGCCGCTCCATCCACTTGGAGCATGAATCCGATACAGAAGTCAAGGGCATTGAAACGCAAAGGTGAGGAGAACAGTACCTCCGACGGATCTCCTTCCCACATGGACCCATTCGCGTCTCATACATTGATGATTATTATTCCTCCGCAGATACACAGTGCCGGCAGCCCTGTACTCGAGCGCCGAAGAGGTGGAATCGAACGTTTGCTACTGCGAGTCTCCCGACAAATGTGATCTGAGCGGAATAATGAATATCAGCAAATGCCGCAAGGGTTTGCCTTTGATGATGTCGGCTCCTCACTTCTACATGGGTGAACCGAAACTATCCCAAGATATCATAGGCCTGAAACCCACGAAAGAAAAACATGAGACTTTCCTCGACATCTCTTCGGTGAGCGATTCCAGTACAGAAAATTGATCATGGCGATCCACTCGGCATGTTCCGTGGTTATTGAACTAACGCATTAGTCATTCATGAAATCGGCCTCTCGCTCTGCAGATGACCGGACTCGTGTTGCGAGCTGCGAAGCGATTGCAAATCAACATTGAAGTCAAGCCCAGTCTATACGTGCCGTAAGTCCCCTCCGAGTTTGCTCTGAAATTACCCGCAGACTTCCATGCCTGTAGGATGGACTCAGCATCTTTCATCACGTTTCAGGACTCTGGAAAATGTCACAACAAGAATAATTCCAGTAGCGTGGATCGAGGAGGTGAGTTTAAATCTCTTCTCAGGGCCTGCGACCTGAAACGGGTTCGATTGTTCAAAGCGTTCGAAATCAGAGGGAATTCTATGGTCATCTTTCATTTCAGCGTATGGAGGCCACGGTTTCGTTCACGGGCTTACTGAAAGAGAAATTGGTTCGTCCACGGAATTTCGCCATCGCTGTGTGCTCTCTCGCTGTTTTGATTGGCGGTCTCTCCACAGTGATTGTGATTGTCGTCTCCTGCATCAGAGACGCTAAATACTTCAAATCTTTTGATCTCAAAGCCATCAGCGCCGATGACGTTCGGGGAGCTCCCGAGAAAACGAGAGAAAATCTCGAAGAGGCGACCCTCTCCCTCAAAAACGGCTCTGAAACAATAGTTGTCACGACGAGAAACGGGACTTGACGGAGATACGGGTCAAATCACATCTGTAATTATTATAACAATAATCTAATCTAATAATAATATATTCTTCGTGCTGAAATCTCTCACGACCGAAAATACAGAAAGCTCTGCGGACATAGTCCACTGTGTGATTTCTCTTGAGCTGTCCAGCGAGGAAGGAACCTTTATTTGCCTCTTCAGATCGGATGCAGACTGTCCCGATGTCATATATGTATGTTTAAAAGCTATGAGAACTAGGATAATGCCTAAAACGTGTGACTGTCTTTCGATTCTGGATGGGCTCGGACCCGATCCAGGAACCGAGAGCGTGAATATCTTGCTTTCTCGCGCGAATTACAATGTTCCTCAATGGAGAGGAAATGGAACGCTTAGATGAGGTAGATGATATCATCCGATACCATGACCTGGTTTGCGTCGGACATCTTCTCCAAGGCGAGATTGACTTCTTCCCTCGAAAAGGGTTTTTTGAGAGACAAACCTGGAATATTTGAATCTTAAGAACGACCGCATCACCTGTGCAGTGCTAGAGTAAGCAGTCATCGGATCGGAAGCGGCGGAAAGGGATGGAGCGATTCCATTCCTGGACTCGCCCCACCGCCGCCCCCTTGTCCAGGCTCTCGCGATAAAGACTTGGGCAGACTCTCGGAATACTGATACTCCCCGATATGTTTCCCCAGGATAGATAACAATGGGTCGGGTCGGAGAGGAACCACTCACCTGCGAGATAAGTCATCAATTCATCAATGGCCATCTGCTGGGATCCAGCAGTCCGTCTGAAGGCTTTATTTAAGAGAGATCGAAATTCGTCAAGTCGGTCAAGAACACCGATCGATGTCGCCCGTGACGACGTCGATGGCAACGGAGCTTCTTCTTCTTCGGGCGCCTCTTCCCGAACTTTCTTCTTTGGTTTGAGCACAGGGGTCTCGGGAGTCTCTTCACGGTAATCGAAAACATCTTTTTCCTTCTCCTCTTCAGAACTCACGGCACCATCCTCCGAGTCGCGCTTCCGTTTCCGGGGCTTCTCTATGACTTTCTTGAAGTAAGCGAAATGAACGAGCTCGATGGCTCGCATGGCGTCATCTTCCGTAACTTTCGCCGAGAGCCTTGCTTTGGCTTGGGCGGTCGCGATTCGGATCAACGTCTCCAGTGTTCGGGCAGTGATAGGCTGAGTCTGGGGTGGCAAAATGAAATATGAAATACAGTCATTTCAACGGGTCTTCGATGGAGGGTTGCCACTATTGAAAATCGAGTCGACGTACCCTGGCCATGTCTGAGTGATCCGAATCGAAACTCCGGAGGCGCGGATATTCCTCGCTGATGAGGCGGCCAGCTTCATCGCTGAGCGCGGGCTTGACCTGTCGAGCGAGGTGAATGTATTTCTTCAGGAACGTCAAGGAGACTCTTTTTTCCTTGTTGTTTTTGCGTGGTCCATGCAGAAGAGCATCGTGTTTTTCGTAGATCTGGAAGGGTAGACGTAGTTTGTGAATGACTGCGCCGAACGTCTCGGATCCCCGTCCGAAATCGTCCGAGACTGCACCCCGTCAGGACCATGTCCGAGAAGTTGCTCCCCACCTCCATATTCTGCCTCCCGGTGGCCGCTCTGGGATCCTCAGTGGACAGATGATCCGCCATATTTTTGAGGGGCATCGCCTCCCCATCCTGTTCATTTGGGTTCCGATACCGGTGCATTCGAACAACGTGTTCCGCTATGCGCAAGTCGTTCTCAGGGTCCATCGTGTCGAGTAAAACGAACAGCAAATCAAAACGTGACAGCAATGAGTCCTGCAAAGCAACCCCCGCATGATTCCCGTTTTTCGTTTCACCACAGCTGACGAAAAATGCTTGATCTCAATGAAGGATCTCGCCCTCGGGGCGACGCGGGGAGTTCCCAAGTTCGATGATTAGCCGCAGCGCTTTCAGCTCACCAACCTGGAGACCGATGTTCTCCATCGGAGTTTTGTATTGATCGTATCGCCCATAGACAGGATTGGCCGCAGCGAGTACCGAACAACGAGCATTGAGTTGAGCCTGGATTCCAGACTTGGCGATTGTCACTCGTCCCTGCTCCATTACTTCGTGAATTGCCGTACGATCGATGTCTGACATCTTATCGAACTCGTCGATGCAGACCACCCCTCGATCTGCGAGGACCATGGCGCCCGCTTCGAGACGACGGTCGCCCGTCTCCTGGTCGGTCGTGACCGCGGCCGTCAGACCCACGCCGGAAGATCCTCGACCCGTGGTTGCGATCGCCCGTGGTGCGGTGTTCAGAACGAAACGGAGCATCTGAGATTTGGCCACGGATGGGTCTCCGATCAGAAGGATGTTGATGTCTCCTCTGAGTCTCGTTCGATTTTTGGGCAGAATCTTCTCGGTGCCCCCCAACAATAAGCACAGGAGGGCCTGCTTCACGAATTCGTGGCCGTGGATGGAAGGTGCCAGCGACTTTGCGAGTACGGCGAAAACATCCTTGCCCTTCTCGCGAGCGAACTGTCTGACTTTCTTCATATCCTCCGCCGTCAGTTCCGTGGCGATTTCTTTTGTGAGCAGGCGAATATTATTCGCGAGCAGCACCGTCCGGAAAATACCGTTAGTGAAGCCTCCCTGTGCAAATGGCAAGCAGCGATAGAGTCCAATTATCTGCACTCGGTCACCTGGCTTGCACAGATCGACCATATCGTCATCGCACAAGATGTCTACGGAACGAGGGAGTTGTCCCGCCGGGGCTTTCTCGGGCATTTCTTGTATCGTCAGACTCTGGTTATCCTTATATGTGGATAAGCCGAACTCAGTTTCCAGCAGATTCCCATCATCATCTTTCGTGGGATAAACAGCAGAAGATGGAGTCGAGTCGTAGGAGGTCATGTCCGTGTAAGTTCGTTCGAGGAATTTTTCGGTAGCCGGGCAGTAGTGCACAGAACGCACTACTTTGGGCTTGATTAAGGACGCCTTGGTGACGATTCCTATGGATAGCAGACAATGGAAATAGCTTGGAGTCGAACGGGAGCTCTCACGGAGGAGTATCTCAATCTGAGGTCTCAATCTTCACATCTCTACTTGGAACAGTTACGAATACCACTATCTCCTGCTCACCTTCGACGCAAACGATTCCTCCTAGATAAGTACAGGTGAGAGATCTGGGAGTGAGGTGACGGTTTCCGAAACTCCCCTCGAGTCCAATGGAATAACGGAGTCCCCGATAGTCTTTTTGAAGGGAAGGCTCCGCTTGCATGACGATGCTTTTCAGGGCGAGCTCAAAAGCCACCATTTCCTCAGCGGTATTACTCAGGAGCTCCGATGCTCTTTTCGGGTTCTTTGTTCGGATGTCGTTGATGTTCACTATCAACCTACGCTTTTTGAGCGATAGCATCTCCGTAATCTTATCCTTTCAGAATAGAGAAACTCGAAAAATTTAAAAGAGTGATCGCAGTTTACGTGAAGATCTCACGCAGTTTCTGCTTGGACCCCAGGAGCGGAGGTGCGCGAGTTAGGTATCGATTCGAGGGTCAATTTTGGGGCGTTCTGTCATGCGGCCCCCATTCTCTGCCGAGGGATTTTCATCCTCTCACTCTCGAGTACCTAAATGGTCTCGATCTAGAATAAGGATTCTTTCTCTCGACGTCATTGACGGAAGTAGCGCTCGCAAGTCGAACACTGAATCGAAGGATCGAACTCACTCTATAGTTGCCCTCATCATTGTCATCGTCGAGGAAGTCTTGATACTCCCGCTGGAGATCGTTCAAAGTATTGCTCACGGTTTCGTTCGCCATCGACGAATACCAGGAGTTTACCAACGCGTTCCACTTTCGAACTTCACCCACGACTGAGTAACTTTTGGCGCGAGAAGCAGACCGCGCAGTGCACTTCACAAATATCCCCCGCTGCCGCGCGATTTTTCGAAGCGATCATCGAGATCAGATAAGGCCCACACAGTGCCCGGAGAAGAGACCCAGCTGTAAATACCTCTATTGCTCAGTGACTGAGAGGCCTGAACTCGAGCATATTGTGCGTTGTATGTGGAAGAGATCGAGGGAGCTCTTCTGCTCATTCTGAATTAAGACACCGAGATCGTCAGGATTTCGATTCCGTGCCCCTCGGGACCGTCGATCAGGGTCGCGGAGGAACGTGGAGATTGGCTCATTAAAAAAAAAGATTTCGAAATGAAGAGAGTAAGATTCGATCCAATATCGCTCTTGCGAGATTTTATTCGATTCGATGAGGATACTCGACCGAGATATCCACAAGTCCACGTAGGTTGGGAGTGTTCTTTAACGTAATGATTCGCGTCACCGCTCTTAAAATCAAGGGTTCGTGTTGTTTCCCAGGAGAATTATACAAAAGTGTCGAGCGAGCTGCGATCACGTTTTCAGGGACGATCGATCAGATGAGATATATAATTTCTTCGGAGACCATGACTTGATTCGCGTCCGACATCCGTTCGAGAGCGAGTTCTACCTCTTCTTGCGTGAAAGGTGTCTTCAGCGATTCGCCTGGAAAGAAATGCTCGAGTCAAAGACTCCGAATGGCGGTGGGATTTCAGCTCCGATTCCCGAGAGATATCGGGGTCTCATGGCATGATGGGATTCCTTGAGTAGTCCGAGAACACTTCTCTCACCTGCTAGGAACTCCATCAAGTCTTTCAGCGGCATCTGTTGCGACCCAGCTGTTTTCCTGAAGGCCTTATTGAGGAGAGTTCGGAACTCGTCGAGTCTGTCGAGGAGCCCTATAGACGCCGGGGTAGACGAGCCGGACGGCAAGGGAGCTTCTTCCTCCTCTGGTTGTTCCTTACGAGCCTTTTTCTTGGGCTTCTGGATCTGAGTCGCAGGTGAGTCTTCGCGGAACTCATATGCGTTCTCTTTTTCACCTTCGTCCATTGGCTCATCTTCCTCTTCTTCATCAGAACTACCGGCATCATCGTTCGAGTTGTGTCTCCTTTTCCGGCGCTTTTCGATCACCTTCTTGAAATAGGCGAAATGAACCAACTCGATAGCTTTTTTCGCGTCGTCCTCGGTGACCTTTGCTGACAGCCGGGCTTTCGCATGGGCCGTCGCCAGACGGATCAGGGTCTCGAGAGTACGCGCCGTGATCGGTTGAGTCTGCAAGCATGGTGATTATTCAGTTGACTATTCATTCTGAATCGATGACTATGCAGACCAACATCCGGACGGGAGAGAGAAGGGGAACAGGTCCCAGAATACGAACCCTGGCCATGTCGGAGTTTTCCGAGTCGAAACTACGCAGCCGAGGATACTCTTCGCTGATGATGCGGCCAGCTTCGTCTGTCAGAGCCGGCTTCACTTGTCTAGCGAGGTGGATGTACTTTTTCAGGAACGGAAGGGAAACTCTTCTCTCCTTGTTGTTCTTACGGGGCCCGTGCAACAAGGCGTCGTGCTTTTCGTAAATCTGAAAAGTACCTCGTCATTTTCAGGAACGGCTCGAGGGATACGTTCAAGTGCCGAGGCGACAATCACATAATGAGCTTCTCGAATGATAGTCGCGGCCTTCCGCACCTCTGTGGTTTGGCCGCCGGTGACGACTTTGGGATCTTCCGTGGACAGGTAGTCCGCCACATTCTTGAGAGGCATAGCCTCACCGTCCTGCTCGTTGGGATTACGGTACCGATGCATCCGAACTACGTGTTCCGAGATTCGCAAATCGTTCTCTGGGTCCATCGTGTCCAGCAGGACGAATAGCAGATCGAAACGAGACAGGAGAGAGTCCTAGAGAATGGAAGAAGTCCCTTGAGTGACTTCGAGATTCAGTGCGTGACGTAGCGTAATCGGGATCCGCTGAGTGGCCTCGTGGGACAACGTACCTGGAGACCGATGTTCTCCATCGGCGTTTTGTATTGATCGTATCGCCCATACACAGGATTGGCCGCAGCGAGTACCGAACAACGAGCATTGAGTTGAGCCTGGATTCCGGACTTGGCGATTGTCACTCGTCCCTGCTCCATTACTTCGTGAATCGCCGTACGATCGATGTCAGACATCTTATCGAATTCGTCGATGCAGACCACCCCCCGATCTGCGAGGACCATGGCACCCGCTTCGAGACGACGGTCGCCCGTCTCCTGGTCGGTCGTGACCGCGGCCGTCAGACCGACGCCGGAAGATCCTCGACCGGTTGTGGCAATGGCTCGCGGTGCGATATTCAGAACGAAACGGAGCATCTGAGATTTGGCCACGGATGGGTCTCCGATCAGAAGGATGTTGATGTCCCCTCTGAGCCTGGTCCTGTTCTTCGGCAGGACTTTCTCGCTGCCGCCGAGCAACAGACACAGTAGGGCTTTTTTGACGAAATCATGACCATGGATGGAGGGTGCCAACGATTTTGAGAGAACAGAGAAAACATCGCCACCCTTTTCACGAGCGAACTGTCGGACTTTCTTCATGTCATCCGCCGTCAGTTCGGTAGCGACCTCTTTGCTCAGCAGACGGACATTGTTGGCTAGGAGAACAGTTCGGAAAATTCCGTTTGTGTAACCTGCTTGAGCGAAGGGCAAGCAGCGGTACAACCCGACAATCTGCACACGATCGCCGGGCTTGCATAGGTCGACCATGTCATCATCACATAAGATATCGACTGATCGGGGGAGCTGGCCCGCAGGCGCTTTTTCCGGCATTTCCTGAATGGTCAACGTCTGGTGGTCCTTGTAGGTTGATAAACCGAATTCCGTCTCCAATAGGTTTCCGTCGTCGTCCTTGGTGGGATATATCGATGATGACGGCGTCGAATCGTACGAGCTTATGTCCGTATAGTTTCGTTCGAGGAATTTCTCGGTCGCTGGACAATAGTGCACAGACCTGACAATTTTCGGCTTGATTAGGGATGCTTTCGTGACGATTCCTGTGGACAGAGTTTGCGTAAGAGATACAGTCATCTCATACACGGAAATTCGAGCCTCGAACGATTTTATACCAGGATTGAAAGCCGAACGAATCATAGTCACCTTCAACACAGACGATTCCCCCAAGATTGGTACAAGTCAGAGATCTCGGAGTGACGTGTCTGTTCCCGAAACTCCCTTCGAGCCCGATCGAAAAACGTAGTCCTCTGTATTCTTTCTGCAGGGACGGGTCTGCTTGCATGACGATGCTCTTCAGGGCGAGTTCGAAGGCCAACATTTCTTCTGCCGTGTTATTCAGAAGTTCGGCAGCTCTTTTGGGGTTTTTCGTTCGCATATCGTTGATGTTCACAATCAGCCGGCGCTTCTTAAGCGCGAGCATCTCGGTAATTTTCTCCTATTAAGAGCAGAGAACATTCTTAGTGAGGGCATTTAAATCTCACAGATGATCGGCGCACGAACTTAGTGAAGCTATTGCATTTGGTTGATCAGCGCGAGATCGAACACCGACAGCTATGCTTTAGTCTTCCGACTCCTTCGTTGATTATTCTCGAGTTCAAAGGTTTAGGAATCATCCGATTCGGAGCTTTGGAGGATGCGTCAATCACACCGCCTTTCGAATTTATACGTCTTTCGCGTAGTTGACTCACTCTGTAGTTTCCCTCGTCATTGTCATCGTCTAGGAAATCCTGGTATTCTCTTTGGAGATCGTTCAACGTGTTGTTCACCGTTTCGTTGGCCATTTTTCACGATTTTCCACGACAGCCAGCGGTCGCGTTCCACAAGAGCAGCTTTTGGCGCGAAATGGTCGCGCGCTCTTTTGGCTCGCCCTGCCGACGACGAGCGGACGCGCGCGTCCTTCTCCGCATAGAACGAGCGTTCACTCAGGGCGCTAGTTTTCAAAAAAAGAGAGATTTCCTCAGTGTCTCCAACATTTGAGCAGGTGATGATCGCATCGATGATCGGATATAGGATCCAAAAAACGGGATTCTCCCCTCGAGCGAACGAATGGAACCACGGAGTGTCTGTGGTTTTATTCACGGCTCGGAATTTCCCTGAGGGAAAACCACATGCGGCTTGCAGCTTTTTCACGCTAAAAATATGCTCGTGGAGCATTTCAGATGCGCGGAACCCGCCACAGGCCGTAGCTCGCGTCCTTATCCAGTACGATAAACAAAGGCTCTGCTGCCCACAATCAGCCTCTCTAGAGTATCTTAGGTCGCGGGCTTACGAAATCTCCGGAGCATCTGAATCACGCTTGGGGGTGAGGACGACAGAAAATGAGAATGGAAGAACACGGGTCCGGTCGTTTTCCTTAACGAGTCCGATCGCCTAGCGCTTCCCTCAGCGGAGAAAATCGGCAAATCCAATCATGATTTCGAGAAATTCTCAAGAAAAAAGGCAGAGCGAATGTTCTGTGAATCTCTTTATTAAGTGAAACGAGTATGGTGTCAATTTATCTACACAAGTAAAACAGAAAAAGATTGTTCTGAGTTTCTCAAACGCCTGTCACTCGCAACGTCGTCGACGCGTTGGAGAACTCCCAGTACTCGTCTAATTTGAGCTGTGCCAACATGACGGAAGGGTTGTTCAAGTTCATCGCGTACTGCTTCCACAGCTCGATATTGATGATGCCCCTGCAGTAGAGGGTCACGAGCATTAGCACGAACGCCATGAAGAAGGGCTTCCACAACGACCAGGAGTTTCCTGAGTTACAGTTCCGACACAAGGAGGTCTGGATGCAAACATCTTTGTACTGCTCCTCCTTCTTGGGTATGTCTTCTTCGAATCCGTTCTTCCCCGGGCTGTTCGGTGTTTTGCGGACGGTCGGAGCAGATTCGATTCGTGTGCTCTCGAAGGCAGGTGGTAGCATCACGGTTTTTCGCTTCGAATATTTGGGTTGAGGTGAAACTTCAGTCTTCGGTGCTTCGGCCGTTGGTTCTTTCGATGCCTGTTTCCTGGCGCGCGATCTCGTGTTCATCACTGGACTCCCCTGCAAAATGGTTGGAATAGGAATAAAGAATTCAGCCTCCGGTGACATGAGAGGTACGAATCAGGCCGGGGGTTCGAATCTCCCTGACCTCCTTACAACGGCCCGGGATTCCTACATACCGATGGATTGATGTTTGGAACTCGCGCCATTGTCTTCCGCTTCGAAGATCGTTGAGCCACCTCCATTTTCCGCACTGATGCTCGTTCGCTTCGTAGAAACTCAACGCAGACGGAGTCCTTCCACGTTGGAAGCGCACCGGGTGCTCGCAGATCCGAGAAAAACAAAAACAGAAATCTCCGAAAATGGCGCCAAAGCCGATGTTGTGAACCTCCCGTCCCCGGCGGCAAGTGTCTTCAGCGCTCTCTGCTCTCGCCCCCAGCTGTAGCGGCGGTGCGGCCGATCGAGCGGCTTGATGGAGCTGGCAGGTGCGCCTGCGAGCTCATGAACTTGGTTGAACCCGGGAAGCGTCCCATTGATCCACGGGAGTCATAGGGACAGAGCTCCGGCAGCCGTCTTCGGGTCGGGAGTCACGCCATCCGAGCTGATATCGTCAGAAAGTGAACTATCCGGAAAGTTCAAACCGGACTGAGGAGAATAAATCGATTCTGCTGCGGATCCCGGCTCGGGAAGGATTGAGGACGATGAGACCGCCTGATCTATTTCCGGATCAGGAAGTCCACAGAGGGGCTCCAGAATTGGAGAATATGAAATTCGTGGCGAGAAGCCCGGTATTTCTCCGAATGATAGAGCAATTACCGGTTCCGGCTGGGGTCCCACGCTAAGACTGAGTTTCCCTGGCTCGCGTGAACTCTGGAAGGATTTTCGATTTCTCGAGCACAGCGATGAGAGATTTCCGAAGCTACAAAACCGAGCTCAGCGCGGCTTCCAAAGGCGGCGGACGTCATCAAAATCTGCTTCAGGACTTCAAGATGGAGCTGTTGAGCTACCCCCCGCTGATCGCCCACGAGACGATTCTCCTGGCGCCGCCTCTGCTATATTCGCTCATCGCGATCCGTCTATAAAGAAAATCAACGAAACCTGCGGAAGCGCGTCATAATTATCGCGGAGAGCGACCCTGATTGCTTAATATGGGAGTCATGCGGGTACCGGTTCTCGCCCTTCCCTCTCTCATGAGAGTTCCGACCGCGAACGCAAGGCCGCTTCCGTACTTCGCACAACCTCGTCTCGCATGCCGAGATGACTCGACTTTCCCGCGCCGACTCCACGGCTCCCTATCCGAAGAAACTTACGGAGTTCAGCATCACAGTGATTCGAGTCCGCGCGAGCGTTCCATCGATCATCCGCGTAACCCCTTTCTCAGCCGATCGGCAATCCCAGAATGGGTCGAGCTGAACCTTGTAAACTAAGCGGCGACTGAAGAGTGATCGCTCCGCTTGTTCGTTCACTTCATGTGTCGGATATCGCGGAAATCACTTCCGATCGTGCATCTGGTCTCTCTGCAAGGCTCTGGAGCGCCTGATGTGCACGACGCCCGCTTCGGGAAGAAAGCGCCACTGAAGCGACGGAGACGCACCGTGCGTCTTCAAGAGACACAACAATACCGGTGATCGAGTCAACATGTCGACATCTATATCCTGTCCTCTACTGATGCTTCCACGGAAGCCCATCATGGGCGAAAAGATAGCGAATCAAAAGGCCAAAAAATGCCACATATCGTTATGATGTTGCCCGCCAGCTGAACTGCACGTGTGAAAAAACGATCTCGGCAAACTGAACGCCTAGCTCGTAGTGATCGCTCGAAACAGAATCGAGAGCACAGGATAGAATTACGGGAGTCTCAGCTTGGAGAGAAGCGATTCGAAAAGAAAGTCCGAGCAGCTGAGGGAACGGCAACAGGAATCCAACAGCGCCGGGACAGGCGAGGCCTTAACTGTATTCATTGCTCCTCCAGCGTCTCGCTTCAGAGCCCGATCTCCAACTCTGATCGCGATTTCCTTCTCGCCCAACTTCACTTCAGATCTCAGGAAAACGCCCTTCACCTGTTCAGGTCCGCTATTCGAGCTCCAGTGTCAGGAACCGCCGCTCGAATAGGGACGATCAATGAGGCGGGAAAAGTTGTTGGTGAGAGCTTAGAGAAATGACGAAAAATCCTCTACTTGTAGGAGCCATTTAATATTGGGCATGTGATTATACAACTGTGGCTTCCGATTTTCACTTGTGAGCAACGCTGGCTTTCCATGTCTTGCGTGAGAACGCACCAATTGGCGCTGATTCGCAGCGTCACATTCGGAACCTCAGGATCTCTGACCTGAGGAGAAAATCATCTCTGAGTATCCTCCGATTCCCGAGAGCTTGCCTTCCGATTGATTCCTTTCCCGGGGGAGGGTAGGGAGAACGATCGATAGGGAACGGCTTACTCACATTTCTTGAGACAGTCACAACGTCGATCTCAGGCCTGCTCTGGAGCAGCATTTCAGCCGCGATGTTGACCGTTTGCACGACATCGAGAAAGGTGTTTTCGCCGACGTCTCGCGGGATATGCGATGAGCCGGTGCGCAAGGATTTCGCGTGGTGGGGCCGTGCCGCACACCGTGTGCTTAAAGAGAGCGTCAAGAGGATCGCGCACACCGTTTCGAAGACTTTGACTGTGTTCATCGTGTCTACTCTCGAGGTGCGTTCCTTGCTCCTGCCCTGTCAACAGTGGCTCATTCCTCTTTATTCCGTTTCTTATAGACTCTAAGCTGTCTAAGGTTCCGGAAGACTTGTCACCGCTAATGGTCAGACGCGGAAAACCACGAAAGACACTGTTTTCGATGTCGTGCGGTTTCCGAGGGAAGCGTAGCCCACTTCTGTGTGCCATCGTAGTTGTGGTCGAACAGCTTCTCTGCGATGAGCGGATTCCGACTCGATAGTGTTCCTGGGACCGCAGGTTTCACTCGCGAAAATATTACCATCAAGTTTGCTCATCTGGAATTCCGTAGGATCGGATCGAGGAATTTGGATCGGAGTTTGCGCCGATGTCCGGCTCAGCGGGAAATTCGATTATCGAGGGTCGGGGTCAAGGAGGTCTTCCAGAGTGAGAGTTTTCCAGAACGATCCAATGGAGTCGACAAGTCATTGGACCCAATAGGCGGACCCTCTGGAGTACCCACATATTTTCCTCAGTGACGGTTCTCATGAGCACGCTCTCCCTCGCTGAGGACGATTGCTCATCAGCTTTACAGCCTTGCTTATCCATTCATAAGTCGTACCCTAGATGGGCGGCCGCAGGGTGCCCGGCTTGACGGAGCGCGCGACATTTTGTCGTCTTCGTCGAGACGGAATGCCGTCCTGAGACATGACCATCAGAAGTTTCCGCTCTTTTGCAGGATGATGAAATGCGGAGATTCTGAACCCTCCTACTGGATTCCCTGAAGCGCGCAGGGTGTCGGTATTCTGTGGAGAGAGACCCGTCTTTTGGCGCCTCGTTTCGAATGTAGCATTCGAAGGGAAAGGTCAGCTGTACTTTCGCACACCTCGAGCATATCGTCCTGTTCATCGACCACAATTCCGAGGCTCGAGTCGACAGGCGACTGGACCACTAAGACAGGCAAGTTTTCCCGATTGCGAGCAGAATACCATTCCGGGAATCGAAATCGAATCGATGTTGTTTTTCACGGGTCATCCCCGGGTTGAAACTTTTGGAATGAGATCATCAGCCTGTACCATTCCGAATGTTTTATGTAGGATTGATGGAGTTCCGCGTCAGAGTACCGGGGAAGCCGGACAGGCTTTTGAAGGACTTCGATCCTCAATCCGTCGGACTTCCGGCGGATTTCAAGATCACGAATTTCGCCGAGATGAAAGGATGAGGTTGTAAGGTACGATCGCCCTGCCCGTCGATCGAAATGTGTCTCAATTTGAGAGAGCATACATTGATTCCGACAACGTCAATCGATCTTGTAGGTGCCCCAGGAAGAGCTGGAGAGTTTTCTATCCACTATCCGAACCCAACCGGCGATTTCCCGGGGAGACTCCTCTGGAGACACTGTCGGTGAGATGCTCGGTGAATATGATGGGAAATTGCATCGAATGACGTCTCGCTGACCCCTTTTTGCTCTTCCTCAGATATAGGTATGGACTGTAGCGTGGTCCCGTTGGGTGATTCTGGATTTTCTCTTGTACAAACTATCGATTATTTCTATCCGTCCGTGGAGGATCCCTACATGAATGTGAGTGGTCTTCGATGAACCTCCTGCCCGGTTCCTATGCAAATACGCCCCGCATAGCAAGCGAGAATACGCTTCCAATGGATCCCGCTCTGGAACTCTCGAAGCTTGACCGATTCCCGTCGCATTTCAGGGGCAAATCGCATGTGCAAACGTTTTGTCCGATCTCTACTCTATGGGCGTTACAAAGTGCGATAACATGCTCATGGTTCTCGCGGTCCCGAAAGGCATGACGTATGATGAGAGGCAGAAGGTTTGTGGAATTATTCATCTGTTAAAGATTTCTCAGCGGCGCGGCCTAACGCGGTCTCAAGGTTACTGCAATGACCGTTATCGACTTCCAGGTGGTCCCTCTTCTCATGAAAGGTCTTAACGACCACGCTATCGCTAGCGGCACCCGTTTCCGTGGAGGGCAAACAATTTTGAACCCTTGGCCGATCATCGGCGGCGTCGCAACCGCTTGCGTAAAGAGAGACCAGATCGTGATGTAGGCGCCTAATAAGTAATTAGGATCTTTCCATGTCCCCCATGTAAACGATCGGGAGACCTCCGGAGATTCTCTGAGCGATGCTCCGGGAGATACTGGATTTTTCCTTTTTCTTTCAGGCCTGACAGGGGAGTGGAAGGAGATGTCCTGCTGCTGACAAAACCTCTCGGTACACAGGTAGCGGTCAATGCCCACCAATGGCTGGAAATCCCTGAGAAGCTTGCCTGGCTTGATGGTTTTTCCAAGGAGACTATCAAGAAAGTTTATTTCCGAGCCATGGACAGCATGGCCCGACTCAATCGAATCGGTAATCTCCCAACATTATCGACAAGCTCCACTAGTGAAAGCTCATCTCGTCCTTGCGATCTCATACGGGGCGAACCTGGATGCGTAGGTCGCCAATATTTTTCGTCGGGGAGGGTAATGTTCAGGATTCCCGGTTGAATATCGTTTTCAAATTTCAGCTGCTTCGCTCATGCTCAAGTATGAGTGTCACGGCTGCACGGACGTCACCGGCTTTGGTATTCTTGGACATTCTGAGAATCTCGCAAAAGCTCAGATGAACTCCGTTGATCTGAAAATCTTCCGCTTGCCTGTGATACGTGACGTTCCAGCCATAGTTCAGAAGAGCGGCAAGTTCGGCAAACTGTTCGAGGGAACGTCTGCAGAAACTTCGGGGGGACTCCTCATGATACTGCGGAAGGATAAAGCACTCGCTCTCATGAGTGAACTGAAGACCCTCGAAGGCATGTCATCGTGGATCGTTGGTGAAGTTATTGAGGGGAATCGAAATGCCTTTTTGGAGAAGGACCCAGAGATCATCGAAGTTCCTGATGTAGACGAGGAAGGCTACCTGTGGTAGTGGAAGGATTCACGAAAAATCAATGACCCTTATCGATGAGTCCGAGCTATTCAGATGTCGGCGCTCTTTGCGCTTGAGGTCTATTTTTTCATTCCTTAGGAATATCTTCATTCCTTAGTAGTTTGGTCCATGTCGATCCAGAGTCACTTGGGGTACAAAGATGAACTGAATGGGACAAAGCGGAAGCTGCCTGTTTGGGGATGGGAATGTATCCCAAATAAAATCACGCTAAGATGACCATAAACATTTTTTTATACATTAACTAGCCATGAGTGCGCTTCGCGCCCTCGAGGCTAAATTGCCCGCGTACCTTGGTGCAGGAAGAATGAAATCAGGCGGAATATACGCGCATCATCTATCGGATACACTACAGAATTATGGAAGACATAATCTCCTTGTGGGATAATTTTGGAAAGAATTACCTACGTTCGATTTCGAAACTCTCGATTCTTTCGGAAACGCGAAGGGAGCGTTCCTCATAACTTCACAGAGTCAGGTGCTCGGAATAGCTTGATAGAATGCGAAGGAACATGATGGAATGCGGAGGAAAATGATAGAATGCGAAGGAACAGGATAGAATGCGGAGGAAAATGATAGAATGCGAAGGAACAGGATAGGATGCGAGGGAACATGGAACTCATGCGGTGCTGACACGCATGCTCTGGAAGACGATGAGCTCCTGAGGCTGGCAGGAATAGAATCCATTGGAGCACTCGATCCTCTGATCACCCCGATCATGGTCCCGAGGCGATTCGAGCCTCCGTAGGGATTCAGGAAAGCTCGCTCGTTAGGCTGCTGCGCCGTTATCCGAATCGCGCGATTGTCGCTGGAGCAGTCGTTATATCATTTGAAGACATTCTGGAGAGCTCTGCGTTCGATCTCGGAGCTATCGGCTCATCGGGTAATGCAAAGCGAGCGGTCCTCATAGTTTCGCAGACTCGGGCGGTCGGGATACAACATGACTCTCATGCGATGCTGACTCGCGAGCTCCGGGAGCGGATGAACTTCTGACTGAGGCTGGAGGGAATAGAACTTATTGGTACGCTCTCGATCCTATGATAACCCCGATCAGTATTCGATCACCCCGATCATGCTCACTTAGTAGGCTGCTGCGTCGTCTTTCAAATCGCCCCTTGGCGGAACGGTCGGGGCATCACTCTGCTAGTGGGGAGAAGAAACATCCAGCGAACACCGGAGAAAAACTTGCTAATTTTCTGGATGAACCTGAGAACGATTCGATTGATCGAGTGGAAAATTGCTTCCCACGCTAGCAGTAATGATTCTGCATCGTCTCGAAGTCATTTGAAGTCCCTTCACACGCTAATAGCTCCGATTTTCGGTACGGTGACGGACCGACATTACTGCTTTATTCTATAGGGGGATAGGGAGATTCCGGGTTCCTTTGAGAATCCGAATCGCAAGAGTCGACGCAAATCCAGCGGGAGATTTTCCAGCGAGGACCACCCACCTCAGCTCGGTATCTCGGGGGGATGATGGATGTACTCTTCGAAACTCCCCGATTCGGAGGTACATTTCAGAGCAAAGCTTTCAGATCTATAGGCGGGCAGGAGCTTCGATTCGTATCGGGGTAGAGACCGTTCATGACCGCGACGAACTTTTTCAATGTGCAGTCAGGGAATGGGCAATCTTGGATGGTTATCTGGGATGCGTCGCGGTAGTCCCCGCAAGCGGTGAAGCCTCGACTGTAGATCGAGCGTACGTAGAATTCACCTGTGGGGAGGATATGTGCATGAAAATATGAATCAGACGACGACGAGACGAAATGTTCTCTGACCTGCCTTGCTTAAACCACAGATCAGACAAGCGGAAGATTCGAGGTGAGTGATGGGAGAGCGTCACAGTGTGTCTCACCGTCGGAATCCCTTTTGTAAAGCTGAAAGTGAAGGGCTCCCAGGAATGACGGATACATCGCCACGTGATCGAATTTCAATGCGCTGAGAATCGCCTGGAATGGATGCGAATCGGGGCTTTCAGAGGGGGAACAGGATACGGCCTGCTAGGGTAGCTGCCCATAATATCGGAGTGCGAATCGAATAGTCCTCCCTCCCGCAGATCTACCTGGATCGACGTGTCATGGTACGACATGATCGAAAGTCGATTTCTGTGGCTGCCTTCAGCAGATCCTAGGGTGCGATTCGCAATCTGAAATTCCGTGTGAAATCAAGTCTATCCTCAGAGTGGTCTAATTCGAGTCTTTGCCTCCGCACCAAACCAGGTTGAAACAGCCCTTACCATTTTACCCATGTATTGTCCGTAGTATGGAACGGAGAGCTTCCAGTAGTCAAAGCTGAGTCTGGGGAAGCATTCGACAGGTATTCCGCGTCAGTATCGAACAGGTAATCGAAGTAACGCAATCAAATAAGGATGCCGTGAGCTAACCTGCGTAATGCCCAGTCCATAGACTTCCACTTCGCTTCCGCCCACTCTGGGACATGTAGGCCGTTGTACTTCTGAGCGTAGAGGGCATCGATAATGGGCTCGTAGAATTCAGAGTTTTCGGTTGACCATCCCGAGTTCTCCGCGAGCCATTCCATGAAATCTGAATACATTCTCGCTATGATTATGAAATTCCTCGGAAGGATTACGCAGAGAAATGTCTGGAGTGTCCTTGTCGGCTGACCAACCTCCGAACGTTTCGAAACCGTCTTCTTGGAGTTCTCGGTGAGTTTCGTTATACATGTATCTGGAAATCCCGATCCTGATTATAATACGTCCTTTATTGAAGCTTCACGGGACTCGTCTATGCTTCTGAGAAATTCGAAGCTCCGATTATTTATACTGCAGGGAGGCTCTCTATGGGGTGTCTAGCGGACTTGGTTATGGGCGAGTCTTCCTTCATGGTGGCGTACTGCGATGCATGGTAGACGGGGAAAGAGCATGCTGGCAGGACATATTCATGTATATACATATAGGAAGGGAAGCTCCTCCGGGAACCCGGAACTCTTCACATCCCCAAAAAAAAATCTCACTTGAAATCCCCGGGAACGCTTGCTGTACACGATTCGATGAGAACATCGTTTCCATTCGGGACCATGGTGATGGGAATCGGCTGCACTGATAGACCGAAATCCCAGAAACTTCGCGGAGGGTATAGGGTGCCTAGATCGGGTGTGAGTTCCTGAGTTGCAAGCAAGCAAAAGTCGATTGGATCTCCCCAGGCAGAAGAATACTCAGAATGCAGAAAAGTTACTTACCTAGCAGAAGGTATTCTGTCTCGTAACACCGGGGGTAAGTTGAGCTGCGAGCCCATACTTCTCGGGGCGAATAAGTCAAAAAGTTGCCGTAGAACCTCCTGAGGATTTCTCCCACTCGGAGCGATCCTTGCTTGCCGAGTTTGGTCAGGTAACCCACACCTGCATCGGACGGATGATAATAAGCCCTAGCAAAAACTTGTCCCGCACGAGGGAATTGTATAGGACATAGAGGGCTCTCTCGGAAGCTGCGCTCATTTTTCGCCAAGTTGTCTTCCGCTAGCTCCTTTGCAGGGTGGCCTCAGCCGTGAGCGACCCTCGGGAAATCCTTTTCGATAGAGAGAGCAGATTTCACAGACTCCGAGAAGAAGCCGTCGGTTCACCTGTCCCTGGCCAGGTCGGACCACACACGCCAGCAAGCCATATCCCGCCGGCCAGCATCAGTCAAGACATGGGATTTCTGCATGTGGCTGCATATTCTCCATGCCTCTATGCTTAGCTTCACACCGCTGTCCCGATTCGATGGTCTCTCGATGACACATTGACTTTCCAGGTAGATTCGCTGCTCGAATAAATAGCGAATTCGCCAGCTTTCTCGAAACGAGGAGCCGTGTTTTCCGGCTTGCTCGAGAGACGTAAAATTTCAATGAATCGAATGAAATACCCATCGGATAATCGTCGGGATTGCTCCAATTCGAAAGATGCGAAGGGGCACGGAGGCCGTGACGATGCACGATCATCACGTGCTGCAGCGTGAAGCCCGTCGGATCCTCGTTTGCCTGGGAACGAACTCCACTCTCACCTTATTGCAATCGAGACAAGCGAGCGCAGAGTCGTTTTCGGACGCTGAAGTAGCGGAAGAAGTATTCGAAGCGAACGTGCTCATACCTTGTGAGTTCTTGGAGAGGAAGTGGCACTCCGCGCGAGGACAAGGTAAACAAGAACGGCTCCTGTGGAAAAGAGACCGGAAGATCAAGTCCGGAATCCTGAACGATCGCGAGATTAGGTCCCGCAGAGCACGGAGATCGCCGAGTCGGAAGACTCGACCTCGAACACGAACCTGCGATGACGAGCAAGGCGACCGGCAAACCCCATAATAGGATTCGCTTTCCAGTAGAGAAACTCATGATGGGCAAGCTTCCTCCTACTTCTCTCAGAGAGACCCCTTCTGCTGAGGGAGAAAACAAGTCGGTCAGATCGCAATGTAAACTCACCGTGGCCGACATACGGCCAGGTGTCGATGGTCTGTGCAAGGTCGGTATCAGGACCCAGCTTACACGAGTTGGAAAAACAGCTCGAGACAGAGCAAGTACAACCGTGAATATGCGTCGAGTTGAGCCCAGAAATTCACTGAGCTTGTGATGGGTTCGCCAGCGCGGGGAAAATGCGGACAGATGCTTTCAACATCGTCGCGAGGCACAGCCCACGGAGCCGATACGAAGCGAAAATATAATCATCCAATCTGAATTTGCCCGCAACCACGAGGGCTGGCTTCCGCCGGATACAAGGGTGATTTCAATGCGACTCGGGTACTCTTCACGTGTCGTAATAAATCATCGAGCGAGTCATTGAGAAGAATATTCCCGTCCTCCGACGGTGTCGGAAGATGAAGCAAAGATCGATGCGATGGCGCTATGCAAAGTGGTTCCCCAGAGAGAGGTTTGATGGTTCCTTGGTTCATTCGCTTCCTACGGTATTAATTGATATGTCCGCCTTCCGAATCAAGCGCGAGCGAGCTCTGTGGATCAGAGGTTTGCACGCTCCCATTTTCCGAACGGTCGCTTCGTGAGCGCCGCGACATAGCGATCCGATTCCTTAGTCGGTGCCGCTCGCATTTAGACGTCGTCTGTCTCCGAATAGGAACCATTGCAAAGGGATATGACGTGCTCGAGTTCTCCGGGACTTTGCGTTTCTCGCTAGTGGTCCCAGAAACATTTCGGGGATGCTTCGGAATTCTCGTACTGGAGCTGATCTCGAAGCTGTCATCTGCCGGTGCAGCCGGCTGAGATATTCGTGGTTCTAATTATTTTGCTGATCTCTCGATAATAGGCACATCGATGACCACCTTGCTGCTCATCACGATCGATCTGTCCTGTGTCACATCGGATCCATCCCGAGGTCAACATCATGTCCGTCATTGATCTCTCGGGTGAAAATCGATTCAGACGGCATCCGGAGTCTGGAATCCACACGGTGTCACCCCCTATGGATCTCGTCTCCCGAACTTTGAGATACCACCGTTAGTATGTCCCACAACGACACGAAGAGGGATATCGACGAACATTCGGGACCGCGTAGAACGCGCGGATATCGGATAGATTGGACAGTCGAGGCATGAGATCGTTATGGAAACTGTCGAGCTGTCGCTTCAAAGACATTTCTTGGATCACGAGCCTCGCCGCCAGTCAATGCTTGAATTGCTTGGACACGATTTGCCGCCTTCGTTGACACCAAGTGTTCTGCGAGTGAGGCTAGACTGGCTCACTTAGTACATCTAATGACGCTTTCGATCGCATTCTGGGAATCGCCGCTTGAAAGCGTGGGGCTCTCGAGAGATATCGAGAGCGACGACAGGTCGTTGTCAATGGTTCTGGCGATGAATCGCTTCCTCGGCTCCGCGAAATTAAGAGCTCGACGGGTCTTTCGCGCACATGGAACAGTAAAAAAGTCGAAGGGTTGACGCTCGAGATCCACAATTCTGACATAGCCTCAAGCGTCGTTTTCCCGCGTCCCCGCTATGGCCAATGAATTCGTCTGGCAATCTAGGGCCGTTGAAGTTCAACACCAGTGACCTCGCATTGTCGAATTCCAGCAAACGCTCACATCCGGGAAAATCGCCTCGAGGAATTCTGTGAAGACCCGAGTCGGAATAAGGGAATTGGAAAAGCGGTGGGAGGGCGAGGCTTCGTACTCACGTAGAGAAATATTTTCGAAGGCTCCGTCGCGTTGCTCGCGCATGTCGAGCTAAAGCGTGCTGACACGGCTGTTCCACTGTCAGTTGGAATCCGCGGAGAGGTCACTTACAGGGAAGTACCAGCACTGCCCCCGCGCGATTTCGACGAGATAGTGCGGGATTTCCAGGTCGACTCGAGTCTAGAAAAACGTCATATGTCCTTGTGGCAGGTGGGCCCTTCTGACCTGATAATCGAACTACCTTTATTTAAGGTTATCTATGGAAAATAGCCTATTTTCCATAGGTTTTTCGCTAGAATCTGCCTCAAAACTCAAGCCGCTGTCATGGAAGCTGGATGGATGAGCTCACTCAGAAGAGTGACCTAGAGCCTCTACCGCCATTTGAACTCAGCGCCATTTTCGTTGCTTACACAGTTCGCTTACTTTTTATGCCCTGCGAAGCGCGGCTCTCTCTGAGGTTCTCCACAATATCTCCTACAGCGATGAAATCACATTCTCGTTTGTCCGAAAGCTGAAGCTCTACTCCACGATGTCGCTCCGGTCGAGAACTTCCTTGGTTTCAATCCAAGGTCAGATGGATTCGATGAAATAGAACCCGAAAGCGGCTGAAGGAGCGAGGCCGATCGAGGAACAAGCCTTCGAGATGTGATGAAAGATTTTCGAAAGATTGACGGCCAAGATTACATTGAGGTTGAAGAGTCTGAAGAACTCCACGAGTCAAATTACAAAGATGAAGACTATCTTTATGTGATCGAGTCACATCGCGGAAGATCGTCAAGTTCGTTACCTACAAGCATCAGTGAGAGCGGAAAGAGATCGAAAATGAAGCTCTTGCTCTCATCTTGGCTCACGTCAATGAGATACGCTGGATATACGATCCGGATGAGATATTTAGTTCAGATCAGTCTGGGTTCAAGTATATCGTACGCACGAATCGAACCCTTCCACACAAACGGATGACGTTTTTCTAGACTCGAGTCGACCTGCAAATCCCGCACTATCGTCGAAATCGCGAGAGGCAGTTCTGGTACTTCCCTTGTTAGCATCCACCAATAATTGGCGCTGTCGTGTAGTATGCACTTGTCGCTCCTCAATTCAAAAGGGAGCTCGACGCAGGCGAACCGTGAACGACATGTTGAGAATCTATCAGATGCAAAGTTCGCTGCCTAGGAATTTAACCGCTCCTCAACAATGAGCTGAAATCGCTGGAGCCACTCTTGCTGTTTCAGTATCATCGCCGGAGCGGATGAACCACCATATGCTCTCTCCAGCGTTGATCGGTCATCGAGCTCACGGCGTCTGATCGCTCGACGTTGAGAAGCATGACCCCGAAATGTTTGCTTTACAGTTTGCTCTCTGATTCGCTCCCTCTGGAATTCTATCGCTCGATCTCTCAACCGGACGTGATCGTGGAGGATGAGCGGCGAGGCGATCCTATTATTGTGACAACGACCAGCTGAGTTTTTCAAAAGTGAACATAAATAAATAATTGGCCACCATGTAGACGGGATGATAATGGAATGGAGGCAAGCCGTAATGGATGTCGATTGAGAGCGTTGATTTCTCGAGCAGTGGATATCTTTCCTCCCTGGAACAGCTCTTTTCGTCTGATGTCGATGGGGAGTGTCTCATAGCGAATAATTTGTTTCAAAGCCCACGGGGAGTTCTCCACCAGATCACTGATCTGATGCGTAGTGGAGCTCATCGCGCTCCGTGTCGCTTAGAAGGGATCCTCACCACTCATCATCAATCAGCCTGACAGATTGATCACTGAGCGAAGCCAGCATTGGATAGCGCGGCCGCGAGAGGCGGGGACTTGGCGGAGTCAGTGATTCACCTTTCTCGCATGAGTCCAATATTCGGAGTATTCTTCGGGAAGGAGCGGACTTTTTCCCGGATCACGGCGAAGTGATACGTGTTGTGCAGTTCTGGATAGAAATTCGGACCAAAGAGCCAGCCGAATCCAGCCGCATATAAGCCCACGCCGGACGATCGCACCAACATCGCCCCAATCTCCTATTCTCACAGAGCCTCCTATTCTTACCGAATCCTCGGAACGCGCGCACCGAGCGCCGGATCTATGTAACCCCTCCTACGTCTGTAATGAGGCACAAGTTGTTTCTGACGAGAGAGACAGCGTTCTGTTTTTATTGATTCGAACACTTTATTCGTTTCCCTCTTCTTCCTCGCCCTCGTCTTCGTTGGGCACCTTGTAGTACACGAGCTCGAAGGCGTCTTTCGTGGTCGCAACGACACGGAGCCAGTCGCGAACGCCGGCCTTCTTCAGGTACTTCTTGGTGAGATACTTCAAATACCTGGAATGTAAACGGTGGCGATTCAATCTCTGAAGAAATTCTCAGCGCGAGACGTGACTCCCGGGAAACGGATGTCGCTAACTTTTCGGCACCGGCCTTTCCATACTTGGCAGGCAGGCTTCCTAGATAGCTTCGATTTGCTCCCTTATTTCAAAATATGGCAGTCTCCAGGACCTGTGCGATCCTGCGACCGTGGCGAAGGAGGGGTTCTAAGATTCAGCTTCGTAAGTGTTGCTCGAGTATTCGGCACCGAACTTAGTTGGATTGCTAAGATAGGCTTCCTAGACAGCGGTTCTGTACTCCCGTATTCAATTAGAATGGCAGTCTCTAGGCCTGTGGGGCTCTGAGGACCGTGGCGTAGGAGATCCATCGTTTTAAATTCCTCTTAGATCGATTGCTCCGCCGAAATGCGGGGCAGAGCGACTAGGTACTGCGTCGTCAATCGATTCCTACCACCGGAATCTGATTCTCACCTCTTAGAGAACGCGATGTTCGAGGTTATGAGGATCTTGTTCTTCTCGCGGGACACGACGATGTCCTTGCCAAGGTTGTTGGTCTTGTTGTTAACCTTGATCCTGCTGTTCAGGAAGGCCTCCTGAAATGTTCATGGCGACCGTCAGAATCTTCAGAAGATCTGCAGCCTCCGCCGGACGAAGAGCAGGAGCCAGCAGCAATAGCTTATGGTGTCAACCAAGCATGAAACCAAATGCAGACACTCGAGTCCGAATCGGCGATTAACTGGTGTGTTTCTTTGGGGCCTTTTTATTTTTATAGGAGATGATCCGATCTAGGAATCGGACTCTCCAGCCAAGAGCCCTATCAGCACTCGCGGATCGAGCAGCGGGAGCGGTTGAATTCGAATCTCCGAAGCCGGAAACGTACGCATGTTGGCACGAGGAGTTCGGCCATCCGGGCCGTAGCATTGCGTCACCGACTCGGGCTACTCGGCCAGAATTCTCAGCTTACGCGGGTATGGCCTCGCAAAGACTGAGCTACTGATCTTGGGAGCAAACCACTTACGAACTCGCTGACTTTCATGATGCCATCTTCGACGGGGTGGGCGCAGTCAACGAAGTACTTCAGTTGACCCTTTTTGCCTCCGACCTTCTTGCCGGTGCCGGAGACCCCCTTCTTGGTCTTCTTGACGGGCTTCCTTGCGGGTTTCTGGAAAAACAAATTTCTCTAAGACGAAAGATTCCGGAGCGTCCCCGGTCCCCGAGTACCGAAACAGTGCGTCCGCACGAATACATGTCCGCGGTCATGATTCCACGTGCCACGTGGGGGGGTGAGCGGAAATGAGTCAAGTCCGCTCCGCATCGCGATCACTGGAGGAATCACAGGAATCCACTCAATTCGCGATTTTAGTGAGGGAGGACATCGAGTTGGCGTAGTTTGCCGAGCGCGAGTTCAGAGCGGTCGCGAAAAAATCATCATCACTTTGAAAACGTGGTCTTCGTAGGCTCAAGTGCCAGAGACAATTCAGACCAGAGGCGAGGCGAAATCTGTTGTCTGAGCGGGATATAGAGGAGTATCGCGGCTCGGGGAATCGTTCCGCGCATTGAGCACAAACAGGCACGATGAGATGAATGCTAAATCTGAGAAATTAGTGGGAAAACTTACAGCGGCGGCCATCACGGACGAGTCCTCCGAACGGAAAGGCTCCACAAAGCGCAGACGATGCTCACATAGCCGGACGAGACGACCGGAGCGCCACCTTCCTTTCACATGGGCGGGAGCTCGAGCATCGACCGAACTTTCCCGAGCGTATCGATTAGGATCGGAATGGATAACGTTCCATCACGTTAAAATTGCGCGAGTTTCCCGAGCACGGTTCACCGAGAAAATCGCTGCGGAAGGCGCTGAGCTCGAATGAAAAATATCCGGAATGTAGCTCATTGGTAGCATAGCCAATTGGCTGAGAACCACACACACACCGCCTAGAACGACGTCGACGACGACGACGAAAGCCGACGACGAGACTTGCTCTGCGAGAGAAGAGGATTCCCTGCCACCATCTTGCGGGATAGCCAGTGACAGCTGAGGAAATTTTTGAAATGCTGTTCTAGAGCCGAGGATTCCGCGAGTATCAAGGTAATTTCGGGCTGAGACATCCTAGAGACATATCTTGCATTGACGCCGGAGCTGCGAAATACACAGAAGTTCGGGATTCGCTCAGAACAACCGTACACCCTTCAGGAAAGGGGGCGGATGTCATATTGAGCATCCTCTGCTTTTTCTTTGGATGCCAACTTTTGGCATCCAAGCTAAATCCGCACGTAAGGTCTACGAGTGGAGCAAAGTTCAGGGGATTTTCACATGTGGGGGTCCTGCTGAATTTTTCTCGGTTTCAAGTTCCGATGCTCGCTGATTCAGCAACTTGGCGGTTGCAGAGGAGATTTTTCAATCAAGATCTTTCGTTGCCACATTTCGTTGAAAACGTTCGAAACTCGAAATACGAGATATCACGGACTAGCCTGGGTGAGCGTATACGGAGTATGGTCTCTAAACCCTTTGTAATCGATTCGATTGAATTTCGACGCTCAGCCTCGCGACGTGCAATCAGGGAGGGTCAAGTCCGTTCGATCAGTTCAGGTCGGGCAACCTCGAAATTAGCTCCTGCGTAAGGTGATCAATTTCTGGCGTCTGCTCATAAAATCATGCCATAGGAGCTTTGGACGCAAAGACTCAATAGTTTCGCGTGAATCGATTTCGATGATTTTCGGAGTTTCGGAGAGCGCATTCGATTGTGCTGGGGCTACTGGTCGTACGGGAGAGGCAAGCGAATTCGTGAATAGACATCATCAGTCACGCTGCGCCGTCCTATGAATAGTCCACAGGGGACAAATGTCACTCAATCATTAGGCGCTGAGGGGAAGCACGCGACCTCGTTTACGCAGTCAGCGTGCAAGTCCCCTGTCACCTACAGAGAGCGCATTCTCCCTCTGGAGCATCTTGTTGCGATATGATGGAAGACCCCTGGAGATTGCTCCTGGAGTTTGTCATTCCTAAGTGGTAGCTCCCTCCTGAGAGGTAGTCCCAAGACATGATCAGCGGCATGATACTTCCGATCCCTTTTGTCGAGGAACCGCTCGGTCGACAGTTCTGAATCATACTCCCACTCAAGAAGCTTCTGGGGGGCCGATCCCGATGTCCAGCCTTCCCTACGCATCGGGTTCAGAGTGGCTCGACCCGTTCACGAAACCACGCGCATCGTCCGCTCTAGACATTTATTGAAACAGTGTGTTCTCGTTCATTCCAGATGATCGGTGGGCTGTTCATTTATAACCATAAAGGAGAGGTTTTGATCTCTCGGGTGTATCGAGACGACATCGGCAGGAACGCCGTGGACGCTTTCCGGGTGAATGTAATTCACGCCAGGCAACAGGTCCGCTCGCCTGTGACCAACATTGCACGAACCTCATTCTTCCACATCAAAAGGGCCAATATCTGGTTGGCCGCCGTGACCAAGCAGAATGTGAACGCTGCCATGGTTTTCGAGTTTCTGCTCAAAATGTGTGAAGTCATGCAGTCGTATTTTGGCAAGCTGAGTGAAGAGAATGTCAAGAACAATTTCGTATTGATCTACGAGCTGCTCGACGAAATTCTCGATTTCGGCTATCCCCAGAACACAGATACGGGTATCCTGAAGACTTTCATCACTCAGCAAGGCATCAAGAGCGCCACTAAGGAAGAGCAGGCCCAGATCACATCCCAAGTCACCGGTCAAATCGGTTGGAGGAGAGAAGGGATCAAATATCGACGCAACGAACTCTTTCTGGATGTCTTGGAGTACGTAAACCTTCTTATGTCTCCCCAAGGACAAGTCTTGTCCGCTCACGTAGCTGGGAAGGTCATAATGAAGAGTTACCTCTCGGGTATGCCAGAGTGCAAGTTCGGTATCAACGATAAGCTCACAATGGAGACCAAGACGGGCGCATCGGGCGGAGTTAAGGCTCTAGACGACACTTCGGCCACTTCGTCACGCACGTCGAAGAACTCCATCGCCATCGACGATTGCCAGTTCCATCAATGTGTGAAACTTTCGAAATTCGAGAGCGAACACGCCATTTCCTTCATTCCTCCAGATGGAGAGTTCGAGCTGATGCGCTACCGCATCACAAAAGACATCTCGTTCCCCTTTAGGGTCATTCCTCTGGTGAGGGAAGTTGGCCGCACTAAGATGGAAGTGAAGGTCGTCCTCAAATCAAATTTCAAACCCTCTCTGATTGGACAGAAAATCGAGGTTCGCATTCCAACTCCCCTGAACACATCTGGAGTCCAATTGATTTGCATGAAAGGCAAAGCAAAATACAAGTCCTCAGAGAATGCCATCGTTTGGAAAATCAAACGAATGGCCGGCATGAAGGAAACTCAACTAAGTGCTGAGGTCGAGCTTCTCCATTCTGATGCGGCTAAGAAGAAATGGAATAGACCTCCCATATCGATGAACTTTGAGGTTAGTTACCCCCTCCGTCCCTCGGCGCAGTGTACCAGATATCAGATCGAAATATCAGAACAAAAAAATCGAGAATGTTACGTAATGCTGAATGGCTGCTTTCTTCCCAGGTGCCTTTCGCGCCCTCAGGGCTCAAAGTCCGTTATCTCAAGGTGTTCGAGTCCAAACTCAACTACAGCGACCACGATGTCATCAAATGGGTCAGGTACATCGGCCGATCCGGACTTTACGAAACCAGATGCTAACTCAGCTTCAGTCTCAGCTCGGAAGGTCGATCTTCCTGTCGAACTTGTATCGTTGACGATTATTTGCGCTGAGCGAAACCTAGTGGTTTTATGGTAGTGTCGCTTCAAGGTGGTTAATCACTGCCGCGCCGGAGCCGAAAAGCTTGCGGTTTGTTGGTCTGTCGGTAGGTGGGTCGGTCCTTCTGCCGGTCTATCCGGCTAGTCGACCGACCTCCTATCTGCCTATCTATCATCAACTAGAATATCCCGTAGCTGGAGGGTAACCACCCCGTTTCATCGTACCTACTACTGTAACTCTGGGGAACATTGACATCACTACCAAAACTACTTAGTATCGTAGCCTTGTCTCGATTTGAGTTCGTGAGGAGCAATTCCCTAGTGAAGAGTTTCCTTGATGCAGGAGATCCCCACATGATCCGACTGGACTTGCGCACTCTATTTCAACCAGCTCTTACGAACTCCGACTGTGAACTCAAGTGGGACAAGTGAAATGTTCTATTCGTTTGACTGGTAATCGAATAATTGTTTGCCGAACGGTATACTCTTATGGTTTTGGTGCGGAGAGGTTCATTGATTCCTTGATTGATCGAAGATCAGAGGCGAAAAAGTATTCTAGCGTCCCAGTTACAGCGAATCTTTGAGAGTCATAATCGGGGAGGGACAGAGATGAGCGGAAGGAAGAAACAAACGATTACGTGTGACAAAATGGATCTTCTCTTAAATATGAATTGCAAAGTTCTCGTGGACGAAGAAAAATGTGCTCGCCGCGCAACTGATGCAATATCCACTTGACTGTTAGGTTGATAACTTCGACATGAGTTGTAAATAGATTGGAGCTCTACCCACTCCCGGCCCGATTCCACATTTCATGCACCTTTAATTTGGTGGTACCTGATCGGAGAGAAAATCAGCAAGTTGACTTTCGTTAACGCTCTGATGAATTCGAATGATCATCGAGTTCAATGCGGTCTAGATGCGTGGATTGACACGGAGGAGGTTCGGAACGAGGATGAAAAACTGGAAAAATCCGCGACGACATTAACATTATTATGTTTTTATTTATATAGCAAATAAAGGAACACACATTGCCCGTTTCATTCAGATGCTGAAATTTGGAACAAGAAGCGATGCAGTTTTCGATCCGATTCCTGTTTTCTTCTTCCTAGAGAAGCGATCGATCATCGCCTGATTACCAAAGGCCAGGTTCCGAATTCAAAGAAAAAAAGATCTAAGTCCAAACTTTCGCGAATTGCCTCACGTCTCGTGGACCTAATCACCCTAAATCGAGACAGCAGAATAACTTCGGATCTATCGAATTGAGGGACAGCATTGTCTTGATCGTGGGCCCGGGATGGGAGTTGAAGAATCGTACGAAAGAGGAACGCTCGATATGTGTCGACTTTTACTGAATCACTGGGAATTTTCACTTATCGCTCTCGATCACTCCCGGGTATCGCGGTCGTTCATGAGCACTCCCCGTCAAGAGCTCTATCCGAATGCTCATTTCATACAATATGTAGTACCAAACAGGGAACATCGAATCTCCAAGTCCCCTAGATCGTGGAGAACTCAGAACTCGATCGTGATTGTGAAGCATTGCACGATCTCGCCATTATCATACAACAGCTTTGAAGAGTTCCAAGAGGAAACCATTTACTTAAACGAGCTGGCCAGACGAATCCGAATCATTAGCAATATCACAGATTTCTTCCGAATGTACATACGATTTTTTGATCGTAATCGTTTCCTGTCACACAACACTACTATCCGTCGATGTGGCTATACTTGGTCGGAGGAATGGAAATAGTCTATCACCACGCCTTGGAAGATGCTTTTCTATTTTATCACTGTTTCAGTGAGATTCCTTAAATATCGATATCGGAAACTTGTCGGACGGCATTCATGGAGAAAGTTTGAGACAAGGTAGACCTTCGGCTAGAACATTGGCCCAGAAGTTCGCGCAGCTCGAGTGATATCCGTTGTCACCGAACAGGATCTGAGGCAACCTCAAAGTCAGCGGAAGCGAGCAAATAGCACAGATATCTTCTTCTGCTCGTATCGGCGAACTCAAATGATCCATGCAGACGACGCTCTGTAAGATAATTGGAATTTGTTTAGCGAGGGTCGATCCGAGCTGGCTCCTTTAGAGGAATTCACGTGAATAACAGGAGTTGATAGATCTGATCTCAGAAGAGTGAGAGAGCCGCCCGGAATGTCGGATTCCAATAACTTACCAAGTGGAGTCGAGTCGCAAGGTCGTCGAGTTTGCCCCGCCAGGTGTCATCGACTTGTTTAAGCTGGGTGCTCAAACCTCTGACGCCGTGCAAATCGGCGGACTTCTTGAGTTGTTGGGTGACGTTGTAAACTTCGAGAAGACTCGCAATGTAAGCTTGGCCCTTCGCAGTGGACAAAATCTCGCCAAGAACGACAGGATCGTCTCCCAAGATCACGGAGGCGCTTTCTAGGATCGCAGCTGCTTTGCTCAGAATTCGCTGCCAGCCATCTGCCACCTGCTGTCTCGTAACCTCCTTCGATTGGTTTTCGGGGAAATTCTGGAGGAATAATCCCGTGCTCGGCAACGCGGAGTTTTTCCCCAGGTCTGTCGGATCTGGAGGTGGGAACATTGGCGGCTGCGCCCAACAGAACTCATCGGAGCCCCTCCGCTTATTCTCGGACGTGGACTCCGACGCGCGTGGCGCTTGGGCATCTTCGGCTTCGATGGTCCACTCGAGCGTATCGTCCTCGTCACCGTTTTCGTCATCGGGTGGACTTCGGGAATTGAGCTCCAGAGACACGATCGACCCTTTGGTTGGTGACGAATAGTTACTCTCGGTGCTCGGACCCAATTCAAAGCTGGACAGAGAGGCGCATTCGGCGTAGTTCGCTTTTGACGTGAAAAGAGATAAGCGCTTCTCCCCGCCCCGAGACTCGCCTATACTCATGCCAGAGGCGACCGATTTGGCGGGTGATGCTTCGACCGAACTCGGATGCGAAGCCACGGGACCATCGACGGCCAGGAAGCCGATGTCGATATCTTGGAGCTCGATGAGGGCCGATGTCGAATCGCGATTGGTGACTTCGTCGCCGGCGCTCAGAGAGAGCAAATCAAATTGCGACAGGTCTCCGTCGAATGAACTCTCGACTGCAGGAATGCTGGGGAGTTTGATGAGCGATAGAATATCCACTGGAACTCCTCCGTCTCCCCCACTCGAGGTCGAGGCGCTGGGTGCGGAGCTCCGGGAGGGTTTTTGCTCTCTCTCGCCTGCGGGGAACAACAGGGTCGGGTGCGCGTCTGATTCGCGAGCAAATGACTCCCCGTCCGGACATTCATCCGGTGATCCATCGAGAAGACGGAACACCGAGTACTTGTCCTCGTCTGGTGGGCTTGGGAAATCTTTCGCGTGGCTCGTCTCTGAGTCAGGCCCCGGTGCTCGATTTTGAGCCTCCACGGGTGCGCTTTGGAAGTCATCGAAATCATCGAATCCGTCATCGACACCGTTCGTTGCGACAGCGCTCTCTTTCTGGGTCGTGGAATTGATCTGAGCTGCTAACGGAGCCTCATGCCTAGCGTCTTTGATCGCTTTCCTGACGGTCTTTTTCGATGCCGATTTTCCCCCGGGAGCTTCGAGCGAAAAACCTAGCCATGGGTTGCTCTCGCTGGGGGGCTGCACGTTTTCTGCGACGGGAAACGTTATAGAATCGAACAGCGAGGCTGACGGCAGCACTTTCAATTGTTTGGGCGAGCTCGCTGCGATTGTCGACTTCGGAATTTTTTGACACGGTGAACTTTGTTTGATTTGTGAACTCGTTGGAAGGAGATCATCAGGGTCCCCAGCGCGGATTGTTACAGGCGCGAGCGGAGACGAAATGGAAGATCTATCTACAAGGTACTCGCTGGGAAGCGCTTCAGGTACTGAGATTCTCAGAGGAATCGGGTCCGCCGCACTCCGATTTCCGTCTATCCTGGACGGAGCTGATTGGAATTCCGCGAAATCGTCCTCGTCTTCCGCCGATTGGGTCGTGACCGCTGTCAGGTCTAGGGGATTCCCGTTTGCTTTTGGTGAGACGGTTGGTTCAATCGACGTTTGCTGAGTTGAACTCGTTGCGTCCGGAACTTGAGGGGGAATCGGCCGACCGATCTGAGGCTGAACCACAGCTGCCAGAGGTAGTGGATACCCTGGGATGGCGAGCTGAGGTATGGGAGCGCTTGGTAGAGTCGGGAGCAGCTGCAAATTCGGCTGCTTGCCTACCTGCAAGACGAGAATGCGTTGTTTCTTGAAATAATGACTCTCATGAATTTCCCCTCTGCGACCCGGAGTTGGATCTAGGATTGAGCGCCGAGTGACAATGAGATTCCAAGATTCCTTTCCACGGGATTTTCCGTCGTAAGGATCAGATGATGTATGACAACGGAGCGTCTCGGTGACATTTTCGAGCGAATCTTCCGATACACACCTGACACAGAGCTACTAAAGCTAATGACTGATAGAATTCGTGCCGAACCAAGATGCCAGGGACTGCTCTGGAGCATTGCTCCCATATCGAGGCAAGAATCGGTTGCGGCAAGCCCGATGCAAGGAGAAGCTGGTAAACTTTAGCCGTGTCGAGCGGAGTTCGCTCCCCAGGCGCCTCGACCCCGTTCGGAACCGTGACGAGCGCTTCCAAATCCCTATAGATGCGCGGTACCCTCGACGGATCTAGCCATGATGGACCTGGAATCAGATCGTATTGAGGGATAATCACATGAGAACACCTGCGATGACTATCTGTCATGGATCCGAGAAGCGCTGTGAATCTTACGATTTTGTTTCAATTTCGATGCATCGATCAGGCTTCCTGAGAGGAGTTTTTTCTCGAAGGATTTCAAAGGGTCCATTGTTCCATGGAGCAACCTGTGGAGGAATCGAATCGAGAAAGTCATCTACCGCCTCAGACATGCCAACATCGAGTCCCCGAAGTAGTCATCGGTAAAGGAGGCTCTGACCCCATGCGACAATGTCTCCTCCATTATTTTCGAAAACTTCGCTGGTGAGGGCGCGCTCCATCTGATGGACAATCGTGGTGCTATTCAAGTCTTCTCGATCCAAGTGCGAATTTTCAGAGGTCCTCATGATTTTCTGCCGTAGTCGGCACACGGAAACAAATGGATGAGACGATTTCGCGGAGTCAGTGTCGACGTACCAGCTGGCTGATCATATGGAGGCGAGGAAAGATGCGGAAAATCAAGTTTCCGAAACCACCGGACCTTGATGGACTCACCGAATCAATCTCCGGAGGGTTGCTGGAGCACGGAGCCCAGCGTCATGTTACGGAGATACTCTCCGGGGTCATTTGCGGAGAACACGAATCGAACACACCATTCATCTGCACAGTCTCCGGAGTGTCCAATTGAACCGTATTGCACAAGGGAGCGAATATGACGTCTCTCCACAGTTTAGCTAAGCCCTTCGCTCAATGGCATTCGTACGGAGCTTCGAGCGCAGACGCCGTTTTGAGTGAGGACTCTGCCTCCGCTGGACGGGAGGGAAGGAGGCTGACCCAACGGTGTGTGACGGCACAAAAATATATTTACACGAGAAGAACGAGGAGAGAGAGCCGACTCCTCAGAGAACATCAACGAAAATGGCTGCGCCGTCCCTACGACTGGTAGGTCAAACAGAAAAGAACTTTTCACGGATATTCGATACGCACACACTCCCTGCCCAGACTGAGGATCGTTCTACGCGATGCCAGTTCCTCTGAGGTCCTGCGGACATGGCTCCATTGACGTGCGAAATATGGTTCCGAAATGTTGCGCCTCCGTCGGATCTGAGAGTCTGAACTTCCGAATATCTCTTCGCAGAGCCGTCTCGCGCTTGGCCGCACCTCGACCCTTACAAGTCGACCGTTTTCCAGTAAAGGTGAGAAGGGTCAGATAGATGCTCTGCTGGAGAGAGAGCACAAGGATTTGATAGAAGTAGAGGCCAATGTGCCCGTTCATGCATTGACGGGGGTTCCGGAAGAACACATCAAAGGACGGTGAGTTCGGATCTCCTACCGATATCCATCGGAATGTCATGTGCAGTATATTGAAGCATGAGATTACGTCGAAAAAATACGGAGAACTTTCGAATAAGTGGTCTCCTCCACTCAGGGTGGTGAGGATATACAAGCCGACGAAAAATTGTATGCAATCTGGGACTGCGAACACCCATCACTGGAGCATGTCGTTCGACAATCGGCAAAGGTGGACCAATACCCTTATGGGTTGGACTTCGACCGGTGATCCGCTCTCGAACATGTGAGTTCAAGAAGTATACGCGGAATTCGGAGTACTCGATCCGGAGGGAGCTGGTTATCATGGGTTTCTTCCCGGAGAGCGAAATTATGTTCCGGATCGACCCGCTCCGATACCATCCACTAGCTGATCTCTCAATTATAGGAATACGGAGTTCGCCACGAAAGAGCAAGCTGTCGCGTTCTGCGAGAAGAACGGCTGGGAGTATTTCATTGATGAACCCGCTCCGCGCCGACTCCCGAAGAAGAATTATGGAGAGAACTTCGCTTGGAATAAGCGGACCCGAGTTGGGCAGAAATAGGAATCCAGACAGATATCTAAGGGGTTGTTTATGTTAAACCTGAGAGATGAAATGATAAAATATAGCAGAAAAACTCCTCGGCTTCTCGTTCTGATTGAGCGCTATGTGATTTTATTGCGGACTCCTAGGTTCCTGCGTCATAATGTTCCGTTGCAATGAACAATGTACAATGCACATACACATGTTGACAGTATACACGACTTTCGAGACCAAAAGGCGGCCTAAAATTTAAGCGGACGGATTTCTATAGGGAATCGATCAGTCCTAGCTTAAACCATCGCTCGCTATCTCAAAGGACAGCGCGCCGCGAAATCGACAAAGGATAATCGGAACTAGAAAACACCGATGAAGAAAATGACACAAACAACTCAAGAAAGGTTTGAGCCGGAACTCGGATCGAAAACATATGAGATTTACTTTGAGATGTTCGTCCGATGATCGGAAGAAGCGTGTCGGACGACCATTCGTCCTCCATGTACAACCAACACAAAACATACGGGGCATGATGCTGTCTGCGGGAATATCCCCAGATGACTAGACCTCGACGGCTTTCCGGAAAATGACTAGTATAGCGATACAACTGAGAAAGAATGCACTATGCGGAGCTGACTTTCCGCATGCCGCTCACTTATTGCACGGTTGAGTATACACTGGACGCGATGGACACTTTCGCCTGATCTCGACTAATCCACACTGGACCTTCAGATCGGGATTCCTCGCGAATGACATTAACGTACACGATTGCACTACTTAATCCGACATCGAGCTGCTGATATGTATGCCCCCCACCCCGCGACGCTTCGATATCTCGAGTATTTCACGATGCCCCCACCATAAGGGTGCGAAAATCTAGGGCGAAGTCGCGGATTCCAAGCCCGCAGTCACCTTCGTCGACATCGTATCTCCCGCTCGGATCGCATAGCCTCCCCAGACCAAGGTTCACTTCCAGCAGCGGAGACTGAGCGGATTTCAGGCAGGGGGTGAATCGTCAGGCAGTTTTTCATGGATTCGATTGATCATCATTCGGTAGTAGAAGTGTCTGTAGTCCTCGGGCAGGACGTCGAGCTGCTTTACAGCTTTGTTGAGCATTTCCAACGCCCGACTGGCGGCGATGGGATCTTTGTGGTTCAAGGGATCTTTCTTGTCGTAATGGTCCTTGTCGAGATGCCTCCAGAGACAGGAAACAGCTACGCCAAAATCTTTGCAGATCGAGGAATGAAACCACAAGGCGGGTATGAAGAGTACGTCGCCGGGACTCGAAATTTCGCATTCCCATCTTTCGGCATTGGCGAACCTCGGAAACTTCTTCACATCTGGATGATCCACATCCAGAACTAGCGATTTGTCTTCATGAAGGTACAAATTCGAAGATTGGTTCGGAGGGAATAGGACTATGCGTCGCGAACCTTGGACTTGGCAAAGAACAGTGTCCATTACCTGTGAATAGAAAATCAGCGTTGGAGGGAATGTCTCTCTTCGAATCATGTCATGAACCCTCGGGAAACTAAAGCTAGTAGGGGCAGAGTATAGGGACGCGTATTCTCGGTACCGTCGGAAACTCATGTCATCGGCACTCTTGTCAAGAACACAGAGAAGCATGAACCTACGTCATACTGGATCCAAGTGACGATTTCCGGACTATTGACTTTCAGACTGGTAGAAACGAGCTTCTCCTTCGGGATGAGATTCGGCATCTTGAAATCATCCTGAAGACCTTTGTGGTGCTTGAAGAAGTCTTCTCTCTTGTCCTCCGACGGACGTAGCGTGTAGTATTCCCTCTCGCACAGGAAATGATCTCCCGAATGCTTGCCCATTCCTGAACACCGTTTCACCTATACCAGAAAATCTCAAGTCAGCTCTCGAGTCCGAGACTAAGAATCACCGCGATATTTTTTTTCCGGGACGAAAACGATCAATATTGACGATGGTCCAAGCATTGGCTCATACGTACGAGCTCATTGAAGGGCAGTGTTCTGTTTAGGAAGTTCTTGTTCATAAAATCGAACCGGGACTGTGATGAAACCAGAATGTTGACGGACTTTGATCCGACACTATTCGACAGGTAGCGCGCGTTCCATTTATAAACACACGGTCCGAGAGTGACATTCCGAAGTAAAGCTGGTTCCCTCTGTAAGCAAATGTTCCCATCATGAAAGATGCCGAGTGGGAGGATGACGCAATGGGGTTCAATTTGCGCGGTCGTTGAAAAGGAGAATTTTATATCCGCTACCAATCGATCACTTTTCGGAACTCGGGGCTCGAGCCGCCTATAAATACTTCACGGAAGCAAAACCTCGAAGTATGCGCGAATGTTTACAGGCTCCGCGGAGCACTTCATTCCTGATTCAGAGCGAGTTCCGACTGGAAACGTCCCAAGTTCTGATCTGCACGATTTCGCGTAGCGAACATCTCGTTTTCTCCGCCATCGAAATCATGAGAGACAGACATTCTTGCTCATTTTTAATTGTGCGCGAACCTTTTTGTAGATTACGGTGTAGAAACTTTCACGGTCGGCTCCTTCGTAGCACGGAACCTTCCTGTAATCAAACACCTCGGGATCCTCCTTTTTCTCGCCCGAATCCCCAGCTTCGGGAGCTTTTTCATCCTTGTCGTCACTCATAATGCACTTTTCAAATTGGACGGAGAGAAACCTTTTCTGGCCATCTGATCATGGCCGCGGCGGAAAACTGTCAAACTCTCTTCTTCCTCTTCTCAGCTCAGCCGTCATCGCATCGTATACGGAGGAGAGAGTCGAATAACGCTGCTGCTATTGAGTTGGAGCGCCCATTGAGTTATATATATTCTTCTCCGGGCGCTCCGGAGCTCGCTCCGAAAATACAGCTTGTACTCTTAAACACCATCCCTCCTTCACAAAATCCTCGCATGATTGTGCGTCGACCGTATGGGAGACCCATTCGGCAACAACAGGTTGGGGTGTACATGAGCGGAAAAAGTAATGTCTGATGTCTGACTGTCAATGAGTGAGGTTCAGGCTGCCTGGGGAGAGGCGATGAGCTCTGTGATCTTTGTCTCTACTGCCAGGGCGGTCCGGCGATTATTTGACCGAAGTTCCTCTGCGTTTTCGGCTCCGCGGTTCCGTACTTGCTCTTAATGGCGGATCCAATATCTCTCCCCGGCCCATAGGGCTCAATGTTGAGGCCGAGAATCAGCGGCGCTTGGCCCCTACCAAGACAATGGCCTTGGCCCCCCTCAAGGAAAAATTCTGGATCCGCCTCTGCTTGGTGGATCACGCTGGATCTAGCTCACTCTGGCTGAATGTGTCCTCCGGATTCTCCCGCATTTCCGTTGATTCAGGTCACTCTACTATTCCCGGAAATCTTAGGTGAATAGTCACTGGAGCGAGTCGCGAATAGCGACTCGAGCTCGATGGTCCCGACGGAAGATCAGGACAGAGGGCATGAACGGTTTTCCCGGACGCGAGAGAGTACTCGGGTTCTAGAAGGTCACGATTCGACTGAGCAGAGCGCACTTTTTGTCTGATTCGATTTCTAAGCGTTCACGAGGAATGCCGACTGCGAGACCGAAGCGAACCTGTTTGAACCTACCGAAGCGCGGAATGCCCGAGCGAGATATTCAGATCTGACGGGAACGAGGATGAAAAGTTCACGGGAGTGAAAAAGAAGGGAGACGAATCCAATGGTGATTGAGCTGGATGCGGGGGCAGGCGACAACGCCTCGAATCCACAGGAGCAGCACAGGATATCGGACTCAAGATGCGCTTCAACTCGACTCCTCCTTAGATCGTTCTCGAATATCGAGACAGGCCGAGTTGAGCGATCGTACCGGAGAGCAATGTTCCCCTGCCCTGATTTGTCTTGCGGTTGCTCGCAAAGCTTAACGCGGGCAATAGCGAACTAAAGTTCCGGGATGTTCTTGAAATCTAGTCCAACGAAGGCCACGGCTCCACCACGAGCAACGATCGATGAAGAAAGACCAGCCTGCCTTGTGAACCGATCGAATGGCGGAACCCAGAAAGGGCCGGGAGAAATTTCCTGGCGCAAGTAGAGGAGGCGAGTAGGTACATTCGATTTGCAGAATTCGGAGAATATGCTGCAACGGTACCACAGCTTGAGTATTCATCTGCGGACTCGAGCAGCCTGTGGGGGAAATGTCGGATGGACATCCGAAGAGTCCGTTGCATCAGTCTCCCGACTTTCGTTAAAAATCGTGGTCGCAGGCATCGGAACCAGATCTCGGCTGACTGGAATCTTCCGGTATTTAATCTTTCCTGCATAATCACTTACACAACGAAACTCGATTCGCAAGCCTATCTGTGTCTCACATGATCAATGATCTCTGTAGCCCGTGTGCACCTTCCGAGTAAATCCGCTCGAAGTTTTCAGCTCCGGTCCGGAGATTTCAAATGTACAGCCGCATTCTCCGCGTATCCTAACTATGATTGGCCATGGTGCGAAGCTCAAGCCCACCTTCGTAAGAGTCAGAACGAGGCTACTAGGTCTGGAAGCCGCCGAGCTTCGCCCTGTAGAGAGACTTCGGCTTGAGCCTGGCTCATATTCGTTTGCGAGGAGTATTGTATTGATGCTCCAGCAAGGTTCGGGTTTTCCATCAGCCTTACAATTTGATGAAATGAGTAGTTCTGGAATGGGGGAACTGAGTCTAGAGCAGGATGTCGCCATATAAGGATGGATTCAAAAAAATAATGAACGATCATATCGACGGCTCGGATTTTCCGGGTTCTCGGAGATGGATAAAGTTTCTGCCTCGAGTATGCTTGTCTGGAGGGGGTGTCCGAACGGTAAAAAGGGTCTGAATGTTTTGTCTCCCCATGCCTAGCCACAGCGGGCCCATCATGTATTGGAATCAAACTCGGTTTTGTGCTTTTGTGATTTCAGTCTCGAGATTTCGCAGAACGTCTAATTTAGCTTGTGGATCTTATCATGGGACTCGAATTTCTTCAGATTATCCAGGTTGCTCCACCATTCCTCCAGGAAGGTATTCATGATCAGTTTGAACCACGGTGTCAGCTTTTCGCCGCGGTTTTCGATTTCATCTGAAAAAGATTGTTACGCACGCGTACTCAGTTCAAGAGATCATGGATGACAACCCACGCGGAATTCACCCTCTCCAGTACCTCCGGTGAGATCTTCACCCTACTTTGATCAAATATCAGGACAGCTCCGGAGCTCAAAAACTCAGTAGAACTCACTGGCGAAGTTCTTCAAGTCTTCTCTCTTCAGATAGCGGATCGACTTGATTTCGTTGGGATCCGGCTTCATAACCTTGATGTCCTTCTTCACGAACAGGATGTAGTCCACTTCGTGTTCGCCCCACATCCCGTCCGATGCAGCGATATATTTGATTCGAGTAATGTATTGGAAGCATTCGAGGGGTAGCTGGGGGTGGGAAAATCTCAGAGATTCATCTTCGAGAGGCTACTCTCGATCCGAGATCGCATACTTTTCCATGTTCGCAACCGATGCACTCCAGATTGTCTATCGCTGATCTCTGGTATATCTAGGTGTTCACCTCATCGGCCGGAATGCCAAGTTCTGCGAATATCCTTCTCTGGGCAGCTCTTTTGACCCCCAAGACAGGATCCTCCGTGTGCTCCGAAGGCACTGCCAAGGGATGTGAACAGCAAGAGTTCGTGTACTGCCCGGGGAATGTGATTTTTGCGTCAGACCTGCGGATGTTGAAGAAAATCGAGGTTATGATAAAAAGTTTCCGTGGAGGTTGGGGGAGGATAAAATTGGTGGTTCTGCGGGAATCCACGCGCGGGGTTCCTCAGGAGAAAGAACGTCGCGAGAAGGGCTCGTCGAGGAAGAGTAGAAATAGCGATCGATTCAACACCGATTCCGGAAATGACAGCTCAAGGCACTGTGATCAACTGATGATTGCTTCCTAGGCTCGAACCCCACCTTTGCTGTATCAGCAACTCGCCCTTCGAGTTGAACAGGAACACAGAGAACGCCCGATGTAACCAACCTGTAGTCGGAGATTACCAAATTCGGTTTAACATTCGTTGCTCAATCGTCTCGTTGGATGTAGAGAAACGAATCTCCATGAACACCCAGAAGCTGAGCAAGTGACTGGGACTCACCTTTATTGATGTTGGACATGAGATGACAGTCCTTTTTGCTGCCCGAACCGACGGCCTTGTCGTTTTCATCGACCAAGATGCACTCTTCCTTCAACAGTTGCACTTGGAAGGGGTCGAGATCATCGAGCATGCTTGGTGGTGGCGAGGCTTCGGCACGGCAGGAGAGCACTGGACTTTTTGCAATGGTTTTGGGTGGAGGTACAGTCAGAGCAGAGGTGTTCTTTACGGCGGAGGAGATCATGGCATCCCTGATCATTAAAGCGGAGAGGCTCGATGAGATTCTATTTATCGGCATCTCGACCGCAGAAGAATCTGCAGTTAGACGCTGCGCCGCCCGCAACTAGTCGGAGACCGCAGAGCAATCGTGCTTGACTTACGTCTATGATCAATGATTGTAGCCATCCACACAATATGACATAAGAACAAGGAGTCTCCGAGACTTACCTTCTGAACCCCGCCATGGCTCGTCGAGCGTCCGATTCTTTCCGCGGGTTGAACTGCCGGCGGATATTGTCGACAAATCGGCTGAAGACGCGCATCGCTGGAGATGGATAATAAGACCAATAAAGCTTAAGTCATCGAAGTGTCTCTGGGGGCGCTCACTAATCACGGCTATTAGCCGAGAGTCTCATTATTCTCTGAGCTGCAAAAAATGGGGGACAGAGACTCTGAGACTCTACCGATGTTCGCCTTCTTTTTCTATGGTGAGAGGAGTCAATCTAAAATCCAGACGCTCAGACGATTCGCGTCGGAATCGAGCGGCCTGAAGCGCGGAGTGTCGGCTGGGAAAACTCGCTGGAGCAGTCAGATTGGCTCCCGTGTCCTTTGCCCACTTAAGTATTCGTCGAATTTCGAATACGACGCGATTTCCGAAGCGGAGCAATCCTGTCGGAGCCGCTAGATGTCTTATCCACCTGGGAAGTTTTCGTGGGTCGGGGTCGAACCAGAGAGAACTCATTCCGCTGGTCACATGATGAAATAGTGAGGGGCGTCTCGAATGTCCGGCGCCAGATCCGACGACAGCAGCGGGTTAATTCCACTCAACAGAATTCCACTGATGAGAGACAGTCTCGTCCTCATACAGCTCGAGTCAGACGGGGCTTGGCTCCAAAAGACAGGATTCGATGCTCGGCCATCTCATCCGGGACCTAGGTGACGCCCTCGGACGGTGGTCGGGGGAGCTTGATGGTCCCGGGGGAGCTTCCCGGCTTCACATCATCATGGCTATTGTTCGTCCATCGATTACGAGGGAATCGTTCGGGAGCGGGGGAGGATCTCTTCGGTCCATCAGCCCCGGCATGAGTTGCCGGATTGACATGAAAATTCAAATACTCAGGTACTTTCCTCCGCTCAAGACTTTCTTCCGGCTCTGCTTCGAACTCATTCTGGAACCCTCGCGTAAATCGCTGCTCGAGAAGAGGGGTCTTAGTCTTTGGACCTGTGGTTCGGAGTCTCTGATTCTCGGCGACTCGGCGCTAACTTTTAGACGAAGTGATGGCTGAGATAGTGATTGTGATTAGTGATGGAGCCGGCCATCTTGGGAAGAACGTCGCTTTCTCCGTGATTAGGGAGTCAGCGAGTGCGAGGCGGTGCCAGCGATCAGCAACACCAGCGCAAGCAATCAGGCGATTCGTCTTGGGATTCGATGCTCCGGCGACATGCCAGCTCGCCTAGCTGACGGATCTCTGAGCCCTGGATTGAGTCGGTTCCAGATAGTCGGGCTTTCTTCGGTGACTCGGGTGCTCGATCCGCCATACATACAGCCAGCTGGGACATCCGATCGTAGTTCGTTCTCTGTAAACGATTGTCCTCTGGCCGGGGGCAGGCGAGGAGCGACGCATTCCATTAGAGTCACCGCACAGGATCAGTGGCGTACCCAGGGGGGGG